>NW_016165699.1:5720-12795 GCF_001687245.7 Rhagoletis zephyria | reverse complement strand
TTTCATTTTCACATGTATATTTGCACAGGAACACAATAAATTGTAAATAAATAAAGGTTAAAGATTACTTTTATCGAGATAAAAAAATAGTCGATTAACCAATCAGGTGATAAATAACCTAATCGAAAAACCCCACACCCCTAATTGTGCATGAAAGTCGTCAATTCGATACTCACTTTACTTATTCCCCCAAGCCACTCCAAAACAGTTCACTTTAAATACACAAGAAAATGAAAAAATTGCAACTTCGATATATGTGGTGACGTGCAATAATGTCAATGACATTAATACAGAGGCCAAAAGTGAAATAATGTCAATTGACATCAAGTAACTTTTAACTTGATTCATCCTCTAAAAGTGAAATATGTAATGTTAAAAAAAAAAATGTATGTAGACTTAAGTTCACAAAATGAAAGTGCGTTTATGTCGTCGAAAATATGGCTTGTGTATTAATGTCAATGACATTAATTCCATTCACATTGTGAAATGTATTTATTGATTTAACTATTTACACATCCCAGCTATACAAATAAATTCATAAAAAATAAATAAGATTTCAGATGCTTTATGATCTTAAAACTTTATCTAGTGCTTGGCTTTCATTATGTCAAAATTACTGACATCAAAACCTACCGTAACTATCTGCTGTTCACTTGGTGTCAAATACATGATAAAAATTGACCAAAATGTGGATATCCCAGTGCATGTCAAAGATTGTCTTCAAACTTTGGTGTAAAAAATACCATCCGTTTAGCTATGGACAAACCAAAAATGTGGCTCGATAGAACGCTTCATGTCCTATTAGCTATTTAGATCGTTGTTTACTTAAAGATCTGGCTTTAAAAAGCAAAATCATGCGTTGTCATTAAATGTAAGACTATTCGTTGTATAAGTATAAACATACGTATGATTGCATAAGTATATAACGTGAAGTATGTAGAAATTTCTTTTGTTTTTGTAAAGCAAGAAAAATAAATAAAACCACGTTAACACGTTCCAAAAAATGAGTTTCAATATGCTACATTTGTCAAATTTTTGAATGTTTAGATATTTAGATGTTTTTTTGAAAAAAAAATTAATTTTTATTTATTTTTGGTTGTGAATCTAAGAAGAGCTATATGGATAGATACTCACATTAATATAAGTTCAACTGAATCTCTTTTCCGATTTGAGAAAAAATTACAATTACAAACACACTTTTAAATTTTCAGTATTTTTTTTTTTAATTCGAAAAAATCCGAATTAAATCGAATTTTTACCACCAAATTTCGAATCGAATCATCGAATGGTTGGCCCATGTTCGAAATTCGAAAAAAATCGAATTTCAACCCCCCACTACCCATCCCTAATCCCGGCCCCACTCATGGTNTTTTTTTTTTTAATTCGAAAAAATCCGAATTAAATCGAATTTTTACCACCAAATTTCGAATCGAATCATCGAATGGTTGGCCCATGTTCGAAATTCGAAAAAAATCGAATTTCAACCCCCCACTACCCATCCCTAATCCCGGCCCCACTCATGAGATATATCGTTTTGATGATTTTAGGGGAAATTGTGCTGTCTAACGATGTACATCAACAAAGGTAACAGTATTCTGATGTCGATTGGTAATTTCGCACTTAGGGTTACAGTAGAAGAAATTGAGTTAGACATCACTTTCAATGGAAGATATGCGATGACAGAGGAAGAACGAGTACAAAAGAAAAAGGAAAACGTAGACCTGACCACGGAGTTTAAAGATTTATGTTTAGCTGCGCAGAGTCAATATCGGAGGAATCATTTAGAACAGTTTTGTCACATTTAAGCACAGAAATGGAGAACGAAATGGAGGTTATTCAGAATTATTCGCCTAAGCAACAACGTGATTCTCTAGTTGCTATGAAGATCTGCTTGACGGACGATACCCCGGTATTTCATGAGCGGAGACGCATGTCTTTCTCAGATAAATGTGTAGTTGACAAACAAATTACGGATTGGATTAAGGAGGGGATTATCCAGCCCAGCTCTTCGGACTATGCGGCACCAATTCTGCTGGTGACGAAGAAGGGGGGTATCAAAAGGCTTTGTCGAAACTACCGACGCTTTTATGAAAAAATTATGAGGGATAATTTCCCAATGCCGCCAATGGACGACGTCACATAGGGATTGCAGGAAGGCTCAAGGAAGTATACGACATTCGTCTCCCATCAAGGCCAATATGAGTTTTTATATGCTCCGTTTAGAAATTCAAATTCCCCTGCTGTATTTACGCGATACATTTCCGCAGTTTTTAGGGAGGTAGTAAGAGCCGGAGTCGTTGTAATTTACATGGGCTATTTAAAAATCTGATCCGTGAACGTAGGTCAGGGTATAGCTAAATTCAAAGCGGTGTTAGGCAAAGCGGCAGAGATATCCTGCGAATAAAATGGGTGAAATGCCCGTTTCTGAAAACAAGGGTCGATTTCTTGGGTTTTATAGTAGAGAACGGAACAATACGGCCATCAGACGCAAAAACTCAAGCGGTAAAAAATTTTCCCAAACCTTCAGACAAGAAATTGGTTCAAAGATTTCTAGGTCTCACGTCATATTTTAAGCTGTTTATTCAGGGGTACGCAGTGATCGCCAAACCACTGTTAGACTTGTTACGTAAGGATGCTACGTTTGTATTCGGTAAAGGGCAACAGGCAGCGTTCAGCAGCTAATAACAGCATTGGTCAGTGCAGGAGGCTTTAAAGCACGGCTACGGAGCCCTACTTCTACAGAAGGACAGCGAAGACCAATGTCTTCATCCAATCCAATACGTGAGTCGAAAATTGAAGACAGCAGAGGAAAATTACCATCCGTATGAATTGGAGGTGCTGGCAATTATTGAGGCACTGAAGAAGTGAATAGTTTATCTCATGGGGACGCATTTCAAGATTATCACCGACTTGAACGCGTTCGCGATGGCCGCTGGGCGATGCTGTTGCAGGGTTTCGATAACAAAATCGAACACGATGATGATGTTAGAGGACTCGTTGGCTCACAGGCTTAAACAGGCTCAGCAAGAGGATGATTTGATCCGGAAGGTATGCAAGGTGAAAGAGAAAGATACATACGAGGACTTTTATACCAAACATGATTTACTATATAAGGACCCTATAAAAGAGCTCATAGTTGTGCCGCCACTAATGGAGGAAGAGATTATACAGACAGCGCATAAACAGGGGCACTTCTCAGTGAAGAAGACACAGCAAGCCCTTAAAAAACTTTTTTATTCCACAGCTTGCCTCAAAAGGGTCCAGCATTGTCAGAAGCTGCGGCGAAGGATTCTTGAACTCCATCGACAAGGAAGATAGGCCATTAAGCACACTCCATATCGATCATGTTGGACCTATGAAACAAACAAAAAAGAGTAAAATTATATCCTTGTTCTAGTCGATACTTTTTCTAAGTTCGTACGGTTGTACCCTACGAAGAATACCGGTGCTGAGGCAGTCGTAGATCGCCTCTCAAAGCAAGCTGCAACTTTTAATAATCCAAGACCTATAATCGATGACAGAGGAACGGTGTTCACGGGTAACCTCTTCAAAGAGTATTGTACAAAGGAAGACATAGAGCATTTACTTATAACGATTGGCGTTCACGAGGCAATGACAAGTTGAGCGCATGCACCAGATTGTACCGGTGATATCAAAGTTGTGCTCTGAGGACCGGGAAATTGGTATAAACATGTTTATAGGATGCAGTACATTAGCAACACACCGACGCGTAGTACAAAACTTTCTCCCTTTAGGATTTTGAGTGGGCTAGAGATGAGGATTACGGGATTGCCAGATTTTAATGAACTGGTAGTGAGCACAGCTATATAAGAGTTATATTCTGAACGCGAAGCAACACGCCAACAAGCAAAAGAGAATATTGCTCTTATTCAAAAACAAAATAAGCGTTATTTTGACGCCAAACCAATTAGTTGCCTTAAGCGTACTCAATATATATGTCCTAACGTTTTAATTAAGCTATGCTGTCGTCCAATATTTTGTCAAGTACAATGTCTGCTATTGTTGGAGATAGTAGGTTACCCATTGGAATACAATACATTTGTTGGTAAAAAATGTTGTTGCATATAAAATAGTTGTTGTCCCGTAAACAGAAGTCTAGTATTATCTGAAACTGTGTTTTCGCAGTTTTTGTGGGATTCTCGAAATTTAGCCATTTCTGTATAATCGTTGGTATCGCTAGATGTGTTTGCTAATAATGACGCGATGTCGAAAGATATGAAAATTTCATGTTGTTGTCGTTGTCGTAGCAGCTACAACAACCCCGCACAGATCGGTAAGTCACTCAACTGTTGTCGTCAAACTCTACTAGCGGTAGCCCCAGGAAGCGTGCAGCCTCGATGGAGTCTTTCTATAGGGACAGGGCGTCAGTAGGGTGTGGTTCAGTGGGCATTCGAAGAGATGCTGTGAGTCATGGGGAGTCTCTCCGCATGCCAGGCATTCGTTAGAATATCTCCGTTTATTCTACTCAGGTATGAGTTCAACCGGCTGCAGTAACCAGAGCGAAGTTGGGCTATTGTGGTCCGTGTCTCCCGAAGCAGACGAAGTTCTGTCTCGTCCACGTCTGGTGGTTGTATTCCCAGAACGGCATTCACAGGTCGAGAGCCTACATAACTCTCTGTGAGTGCCTTTCAAGGCCGGTCGATAAGCTGTCGGGTCCAGAGGTTATTTGATGAACCTCTGGACTTCGTCCGTCAGTTCGTAGAGATGCCTCCTGACATGCCTGAGCGAGGGCTCTTCTGCAAGCAGTTGTCTGTTTGGGTGACCACGTCTGTGGCTCCCAACTAGAAACTGCCTGCAGAGCATTGTGTTATGCGCTATGTACGATGCCAGCAACGTATCTTTTTCATTGCCCCAGATGCTGCCGGCTATCGACTTGAGGTCCTTTTTGCGACTTTGTACTTTGTTGACAATTGCGATTGTATGCGCCGAGAAGCAGAGCTGTCGAAGGCTACTCCGAGGATCTTCATGTTGTTCGCCATCGGAATTGGTTCGCCTTCGAAGGGGATTCCCAGTTTTAGACTGACCTCCTTCGTCCATGTGGTAAACAGTGTGGCTGAGAAAGCTCGGCGAAATAACCGGTTACTTTCGAGCACAATTCATCAATTCTATTCCCAGACGCCATGATCGAACAATCGTCAGCATAAGAGACAATCGAGGCTCCCTCTGGTGGTTGAGTTAGCTTTAAAATATAAGAGGTTAACCGTAATGGGGAAAGGACACCACCCTGTGGAACCGCCTGTTTTATTTTCGTAGGTTTGCTCGATTGGTCTCTATAAGTTACTGGAGAGAGGAGGACTGTATGCCTTCTAGTAGCGTTAAATGGCTGACAGTGTTGAACGCCTTTGACAGGTCCAGCGCTACTAGGATGGTTCTCTCACAGGGGCGGTTTCGGTTAAGGCCACGAGTTATCTGGGTATTTGTGGCGTTAAGTGCTGTTGTTGTGTTGTGTAATGTAAGGAACCCATGCTAATGCCTCGCTGGGGTGAGGTGGTTTGTATAGTACGGGAGTAGAAGGGTCTCTTCTAATGTATTCGCTACCGGGGAAACGAGAGTTATCGGGCGATTGGACTCTCCTTTGTTGGACGGTTTCCCCGGTTTCAGCAGTGGGACCACTCTTTCGATTTTCCATATGTCTGGAATGATGAGAGTGGTCATTGACGGGTTCAGGACCTTGGCTAAATAATCCACTCCCGCGGTACCTAGATTTTTCAGCATCAACATGCAAATTCCGCCGGTTCCAATGGCTTTGGATGCTTTCGCCTTCCCGATAGCTACCCTTACCTCACCGCTGGTGAAAACAAGAGGCGCACTAGGTTTTGACAGTTTGTGCAACCTCCTCGTCACTCGACGTTTGGTTTTATCCATCGGAGGATGCAGTATGAACTGGCGGCTAAAATAGCTCACTCATCGTTCCGGATCCGCGAAGCGTGGCCACCAAAGTCTATTTGAATTCTGTTGTCACGCTTTGTCGGGTTGGACAATAACCTCACGGTCTACCAAAGCTTATTCACACAACAGGCGAGGTAGGAGGTCATCAGATACTCTTCCCATTTCTTCCGCTTATGTACGCTCACAAGTTGCCGAATCTCCGAGTTAAAATCCCTGATACGGGGATTTCCGGGATCGGCTTGACGAGTGTTGTCACGCTCGTCGGCCAGGACAGCCGCTTCAGCAGGAGATACATCCCGCTGAAACGACGCGGGCTGCAGCAGCAGTGACAACCCTGCGGAATTTACGTTCACCTACGTGAACATCGGTTGGTATGGGCAGTGCAGTGAAGGCGCCTTCAGTAACATCCGCGAAACCTTTCCAGTCAGTGTTGGAAAAGTTGACATAGGTGCGGTGTTCCGCGAAAGCAAAGTCGGCTAGTTTATCAATCGAGATGACTATGGGCAGATGGTCTGATGATAGATCGCCATGATATGCTGTTTATGAGACCAGCGCTGACTATTGTTAGATCTGTCATAATTCTGGTGGGTGCGTCGTCGTTTATTGTGCAGAATGTCGAATCGTCTATCTGCTCAGCCAATTGTATTCCCCTACGATCGTTTGACAGGCTTGAATGCCAAAGATCATGGTCCGCGTTTAAGTCACCAACTACCATGCGATTTTAACCTCTGAGGAGCGCACCTATTTCAGGGTGATATCCTGCCGGGCAGCTGGTTACAGGGGGTTTATATACGTTAAATATTTCGAGCTCGACATCGCCTGACCGAATAGCAATACCCTGACATTCTAGGATAGTATCCCAGCAGTCTATGTCTGCTTCGATAAGACGATTCTGCTCGGTGTGTTGCGTGATAAACTTTAGGCCACCACCATTATCTGGCTCGCGATCTCGAGGGTGCACGTTGTATCCGGCGCCACTCAGCAATGTTGAATTGCCATGCAGCTTCGTCTAATGGCAGCTATTAATATTCCGTGCCGACGCATGTTATCTCGCACCACCGGTTGTATCCACGGCTGTAGCCAGGATTGTTTGGCAAAATATATTTTTTTTACTTTCACTTTTATTTTAACATAGATTCATTAGAAGAAAAATACTGATAAAAAT
>NW_016165699.1:0-645 GCF_001687245.7 Rhagoletis zephyria | reverse complement strand
CACAAGCATATTCAACCTAAAAGTTTCATCGATCTCTTCCTCCTCATCTTCATCGCCTAACAAAAATGCACCAAATAAATTTAAAAAACTCATAAATGACTTATTTGACGACTCACTTCCTTCCATCATTGCGTCCTGCGCGTACTTCTCCATTAATTTGCTTTTCTCGCCTCTTCTGGGCATTATATACTTTCTAAAGCTGTTTTAATAATTTAGATTTTATCAAATATAATTGTTAAAATATTGTACAATAGCACACGAAAAAGTATGGGATACTCACAAGTTTCATTTTACAACTGTTCTAAAAAAATAGTACAAAAGAGCAGATATGACAAATAGCACGACTTGTGAACTCCCTAATTGTTATATATGAATCATATGTTGATATGCTGACTTCTTTAGCAAGAAATTTCCTATTAAAATAGAATCCATGAACATCTATAACCAACGTATATTCCTCTGACATTATATAGCTGAAGCTTATTAGCTTAAAAAATAGTCTTATGAGTTTCTACAAAGGTTTATAATATTTTTTAGAGTCTAATGAAATCTTATTTAAATAATTGTAAACATATGTATATATTAGACCCACCAACTTTATTAACTAATCGATTACACTCCGCTGAATAATGAAAACCAAATATC
>NW_016165698.1:0-26678 GCF_001687245.7 Rhagoletis zephyria | reverse complement strand
AGCGTAAGCTCAACTCTTTACAAGTTTCTTCCTTGCATATCGCAAAAACTACCACTAGATCCGAGATGACCAGAAAGACACCATTGCCTTGTGCTTGTAAAATGTTAAATGCACTCCTTAAATTAATTAGAAAGTACAAGTACAAACGGAAAAGCTTTCTGGGTCTCATTCAAATCAAAATATTTGAAAGCTTAAGCTGCAGGTTAATGAAAAAATTAAATCATTAAAAAAAGTATCGCGAGCTTACACTTACACTCATTTAATGTCAATTTGAGCTTTCCTAAAAGTTTATTTCTTTCTAACAAACATACGTTGATTACAATTCCTAATAAATCTGTCAGTATATGTATGTATATACCTACATAGTGTAAGCTCTAACCTAAATTTTTGAAATTTTCTAAAAGTCTTCTTCAGAAACCTTTTCCTACCAAAACTCAAAGCTTCCTTTTTATTAAAGCATTCACAGTTGAGCTTAGACTATAAGTTCATAATAATAAAAATTCCACTAATTCTTCGTAAAGCTTCTCCAAGCTTTTGCAAGCTTTGGTAGACTTCCTAAAGTTTACTATATTTTGCTTAAAACTAAATTGCACAACTAGTTTAATTTATGAGTTTTTGCTGAAAGCTTTTATACGTATACTTAAATCTTAACAATGAATTTGTGTTACTCTTCTTATTAGTGTTAAAATTTATTCATGCCTGTGCTTTGTACTAAAACATTCTAAAAGCTCTAATTTGAACTTTCAATTGTTGCTTTTCTTAAGTCTTATTTACCTTCATGTAGGAACTTCATTGAAAGCTTTCACTCGGGATCTACATTCTAACTTAATGCTTATCTATAACGCTTTTCCATTTCTTTGCAAACTGCGCTTCAACTTTTTCACCTCAGTACTTTGTGCTTTAAAATACCGAATAGCTCTAGATTAAGCTTTATGTAGGAGATTTCAAAATTCTGTTTATTTGAATATGTATATGGAGGTAGGGTTTTCATTGAATTTTTCTACTCAAAGACTTTCACTATAAGCTTTCACACACTGCGTGCTTTCTTACTTAAGCTTTCGGTTAAATAATTTCGCTAATAATCATTAAATTGCGCTCGGCCTTAACCTTCGGAATTTTTTTACTAAAATCTTGCTAAAGTTTTAGCTTGAATTTTGATTGAGAGCTTGCACTAATGTTGAACCACTTTTAGAATAATAAGAATTGCTGGCAATACATGCATTTTTAGACATTGCCTTGCCTTGGCCGCGAATTTTCATAAAACAGAACAACTTTTTAGTGCCGCTGGCAGGCCCCACTAAGCTGCAACAGTCATTCACCCACACACACAGCGCAGCGCTGTCAAATCGCCAACAGCTTGCTGACGCACTGCAAGCATTGTTTTTGTTTAACCAGAGCGTTCTTTTAATTATTTATTTTTACGCTGATTTTTTATTTTTTTTTGACTAGCTGCGCTCGCACTATGATTTGTGACATCATACGCCCAGCGCGGTGTTGCGATCATATTTCCATTGCGCAGCTACTTTGTTGGCTGCTGACTAACCACTCCGACAGCTCCGTTATGTGTGAGTATTAGTGTGTATATTTACATATATGTACATATGTATGTGTATGTCTGACAACCTCATCGAAAAACGCGCTTCAGATATATTTTTATCTACACCAACGTCAACGTAAATCAATCGCTTGGCGCTGCTGATCGCCACACAGCTATTTTATGCGTATTTAATGAGATAAACCAACACACATACATATATACACATCGCACACTGGGGATATGTGTGCGTGTATTTGTGACTGAAAGGTATGCAAATAGGCGACTGACATGCATGTGGCATGAAGATTGCATTACAGATAAGCACTAATTTATTTTTCTAGCGCTGCGAACACACCCTTTTCAGCGGAACGAATCGGTGATGGGCGCATAATAGGCAGCCAGGCAGACGACGCACAGCCGATAAATAATCGCCGGAAAAATTGCCGCAATGTCAGCGCACTCGATGAGCTGCATTTTCAGCCGCATTCTTCATTTCGCAATTTTGTCCATAAATATTTTCTAAAACGCCGAACGCTTGTTGCCCCTTTTGCGGCGCGTGAAAAAAATTTTGCACACAAATCAATTTTATTCTATTTCATTTTTGTGCATGTGCAACCGCGCCGGCAGTGTACATACATATGTGTGGTATGCAACAGCGCTCTTGTCCATTTTTTTTTTCAACAAATTCCACCGCAACGCCGCCACGCCCCAAACACTCTTCGACATTTTATTGATAGCCGCTCATCCGCAAAGTTCATGACCAGCAAAAGCGACAGCGGCAGCGACAACAGTGCACAGCCACCCTTCCAGCAACAGCAACAGCCGCGCCATGCGCTTGCTAATGAAAATAAGAGTACCGTGTGGCATTCCACCAAACGTCAGCCAACAGCGGCAGCCATATTTGCCAATTTAGCCGACCGAGTCGACCGACATTCATAAAATATTTTTACAAAAATTTGCAACACAAAAAATAAAAGCGAACAAGAATTGAAAATTTACAAAAACTTATTTAAACAAAAAGTATTTTGATATGCGCCGCCGCCGCCGCCGCCGGCAGTTATTGGCACTTTACTCTGCGCGATACACACGTTGAAGCGGTCGCGCGAGTATGTGTTTGTGCGCTGTTCATCTGTGTGGCATTCATATTTTGCATGGAAATTGCATCAATTCATCAATCGGCGAATTGGCCGCGCACAATCGCGGTCGCCATATCTGACAAATGTCCGCGCCGTCGTTTGCTTATCAACCGCAGCGCATCGGAGCGACAGTGGCGGTGGCAATGGCGGTGGCAGCTGCATCTGCAACTATTTCACACACACAAACACGTAAAATGCGGTTTGATTGCGCGAAAAAAGGCAGCAGTGAAAAAAAGGTGAACTTTAATTAAATTCACTCCGACAAGTCGCATACGCCCATACAACCAGATACACATTTTTAAAAATAACAAAATATTAAAAATAATTTGTGTGCGGAAAATATGTACATATGTTAGTGCTTGGACTTGACTGGTTGACTTAATTCGTGTTAAATCGCTGTGTAAGCAAACACTACAGCTGCTGAGTGTTAAAGCGAAAGCTGCTTTATGAACTTAAGGAGCACAGAAAAAACTGTAGTTAACTTTATTTTAAAAATCCATTCCTACGTTGGTGGTAGCTCCCTTTTCGCTGAGTACTTAACTTCAAGAGAGCTTTCACTCAAGATTCAGTAAATCTCTTCCCTAGGAGCTTTCCCTGCCCACCACATTTTGTAAGCGCTTTGAAATTCAAGTGTCGAAAGTTTATTTGACTTTTTCGTTATGGGGGAGCTTTTTTCATAACTTTAAATGGCTTTTTTTATTGATTAATTGTTTAAAAAATCCCCACTTATTCTTCCCTTAATTTTTCAGATAAAATTTTCTAAATAATTTAATAAGCAGCGGGAAAACGCCAATTTTTCATACTTTACGCATGCTCACAGAGCTTTTTTCTCTGCAGAGTACTCACTTAACTAGGTAAACATTTACCAAGACGCCGTTGCTGGAAACTATCACTGACGACATTAACTTTTAAATTGAATAGTAATGCTTGAATTAACTCCCATTTACTATATTTCGATTAAAACTACAGAAGCTTTCACATTCACAAAACTCTTACTTCGGTACGCTTGGGAAGCTTTCACTATAAGCTTATTTTACGTTGAATTGAAGATATTTTGATATTTAATCTAGCGGGGACCAGAGAGAGCTGTCACTCTCTGTGCGCCCTTATAAAATCCAAAACTTCAAAAAGCTTTTCCTGCGGAATCAGTCTCTACCATGTCTGATTTAATCCATCATTCATTAAGAGCAGCTAATGCAAGCTTTTATAATACATAGTCAACGTTTTGATTACCAATTCGTAACAATGAGCTGATAGTCAACCTTTTAATGAAATTCAGTTTTTACAGCGATCTCATTATCCAAACATCACTTACACCATAAACAACTATAATTATTTACAGCTGTCAATCGGCATTAAAGCATGCTGAAAAGCTCAGCATTGTAAAAAATATTGCACAGCTGGTAGTGCTGCCCTAAATCAGTGCCACATAGAATGCATAATCGCTGCTTATAAGCATAAATGCATTTCCTTTGCTTCTCCAGCAAATTGAACATGATCTGCTTGCCAAAGTGAAGATCAAAGCGATCGACTGACTCATAAAAAATAAATTGGAATTGTTAATTGTGCTGCAAATAATTTACAAGTGACAATATGATACATGAATGATATATCAGTTACAAGCGCTTTGCTGTTCACATTTACATATGATTACATATGTGTAAAATGCAATTGAAGGCGATCGCCATCTATGATCTCATACGATCGTGGTACTTGAAGTTGTGAACATGAGGGTGAAAAAGGAGTTAGTGGAAAAAGGTGGCCATGTTTGTCAAGTGGGACATTTTTGCATTTTTTTTTCTACTCAATTACGGGCATAGATTACAGCAGCAATTTGAGTTGATGATCTCACGCGATCGCTGATCGTGATTGATTTGCAGAAGTGCAACAGATAAAAAGTTCAATGAATATTTGTTTCCTTGCACCCATTTCAGTGAGAAATAGTAATAGCATGGATGTACTTAAGTACATTAAAAAAACAGCTATCGATCAAGAGTGATCTTGAAACTTGAATAATTTAGCGCTGTGCATGATGAGCCTAATGAACAGCTGCCAAAATGCCTTGATCTTCTGAGGAAAAGCCTTAACCCAATTTTCACGCGTAAACTGAGAGATGTAATTACTTTTTGAAACGAAAAGCGATCCTCATGTGATTGGCAATTGGATCTTGAAGATCACCATGCAATTTTTTTTTCCTTTTTATGTTTTAAATCTATTCCAAACCAATACTTTTGAAGTAGTCTACTCAAAAGCTAACTATCGGAGTTAACTGATGTTTTATTAGTTATGAAAATCACATATCAATATATACCTGAAAGCTCGATCTTCTTCAACCGCCAACGTTTTGCATCTTCGCCTAGCAATCATATTCAACTTACCACTCCACTTCAAACGCAGATCGCGTTCCGCTCCCACCGGTAATTAATCAGCAGCAATTTATTTGGCGTGTTAGCAAATTTTTCAACCTGTTCACATAAATCAGCAGCGATAAACGCTAAGCAATTGAAAGGAGTTGCATTTGCAACTTGTACCTCTTGAAATGTTGCCGAGTGGCGCCACATAAACACGCACACACCCTTGCACGCAGCTATCTATTGCTCGCAAAATGTCGTCGATCGCTGATCACTGATCGTTGAATTGAAAATCAATTGATCGTGACACGTTACCACCACCAGCAACACTCCTTCAAACATCAAAATTAATGGCTAAATGGTGTTGCTATTATCTTTGGTGATATGCCTTTGCAACATCAAAAATCTCAGCTAAAATAAGCAGCCAGCAACAACATGAGCTCACCAGCTAGCAAAGTGATCATGCAAATGATCGCGCGCGCTTAATGTAACAACATACGTTTCATCTTTTTTTTTTTTTGCTCGTTTAGCTCGCAAACGCGATTAAAAGCGTTTCGAATAGCTTTTATTTTAAATAAGCTCAGCTGTCAGTCACAGCGTGTGCTATTGCAGCAACAACAGAAGCAACAGCAACAACAGTACTGGCCAGCGCGTGCCTCATAAATAATGCAGCAGCTCATAATTGTCGGTGTGACTCAATATTTGCTATGGACGAAACGTGTGCAGCACATTAAAGGCGAAAAATCGAAAAAGCAAAAAAGCAAAAAAGGAGCACAACGAATGCTGGTGCGATCGCTGGCGATTATTTAGTAGCAAATACTGGTGTTGTTGTCGTTCGCTTCGCAGATAGCTGCACCCAGGCAGGCGCGTTTGCAATCGAAGTACATACGCCAGCGATGGTGTAGTGGGTGGCAGTGGTGTAAGAAATTTGTTAAGCGTCGCTGGGACAAGTGTTGCTGCTGTGCAACTGTCTGTCGTTTGAGTGATCGAGTGCTGTTGGCACAAACATACGTACGCCACTACTTTTTGCGCAGTGCAGCAAGCACTTGGATGCAAATAAATGCATAATTAAATAGTCGATAATAAATGTGGCATAAAAATACACTTCATTAAGTGCTCGCTGACGATTTTTTGCACACTTTCGAGCAACTTACGAGACTCTTGAACCAGCGATCAATTTTGACAAGCGATCGCGCGGTCTGGAGTGATTCAGTGCGCCGCTCGAAAGGCTTATATGTGACAGTGAGTTCTATCTGCGCAGCTTTTGAGTATTCGTTGCTTTGAAGTAGCCCATTTGATGATGGCTTTAACCTTCGGCATGCGTGGCATTTATCACTTACATAGCTTTGGCAGTTGTAAGTGCCAACAGCAAGTCACGAAGGCAGCTGATCAATGTGAGCTTCAACGGCGATTTGCTTAGTAATGGGATGTAAGGAGATACGGTTTCCTATAATTGGTAATAGCTTTGGTAATGATATGGCAAATTTCGAGAGTAGTCATCAAATGTTAATTGGTATATAGAGTGAAAATCGGGACAAAGACGTTTGGGGGAACTCCAAAATATTCACACAAAAAATTCTGTCTTTGGAAAATTCATTATTTTCCTACGGAACTTTAGGGGAAAACTAGAAGGTAGAAGGCTTCTCTGTTGGAAAGTGTATTGTTTCAGACAACTTTATAGATATTAATTCGATATCGGTATACTTTTCCATCGACGTTAACGTTATGCTTTTCGATTTCTTCTTAGGTAAATATTCAAATATCGATAATAATATACAAATTATTTTTTTTCGCAATTTCAGTAGATTTTATCTAAATGTTAGCGATACATGTATTCGTCGGTGCCAATATAATATTCTATAATTTCTATTTCCGATAACTTTATAGATGTGCGCCAATTCGATATCGATATACATTTTCATTGACCTTATCGTTATACTTTTCGTTTTCTTCTTTCTTAAATATTCATTTATCGATAATACTTACAAAAATTATTTTCCCACAATTTTTATCGATAACTTTATCGATTTTTTCTAAATTTTTGACGATACATTCGCTGATACCAATATAATTTTTGAGTCAGTTCTAGATTTATCGCACCTATTTTCAATATTTCTATCGACTTTTTCTTACTTGTTATCGATAAATGCGCCTTTACTAATACTTTTGTCTCTAAATTGTATCTCAGTCTTGCTGCAAATATTTTTCTCTAATTATCTCACCATTTATTTATTAAAAAAAGACTCGATTTTCCTTTAAAACGGCTTATTTTCCATCCTACCGCGGTATGCGCTTATCGCCATCGACTGTCCATCATAATATAAAAACATATGCATACTTATATTTACATTCACACATATAGCTGCAGTCGATATCTTTGTTTTCCATTTTTTTGCAGCGTGCAGCGCATTTGTGGCAAATTGTTGCAAGATCCGCAGCTGAGATAAACGCACATTACCTACTGCAAAATACATGCGTCTGTGTCTGTGTGTGTGTGTGTGTGTGTGTGTGTGTGCAATTGGCATGTGTGCATTGTAGCTGTCAGTTTGCATTTTCGCCGCTGGTCTTTAAGTTTTTTTCGCTGTGCTTTACTTTCGTTGCTTTTCGAACCGCCACCGCCGCCGCCGCCGCCGTCAAATGCCAATGCTGTGGCAAACAGTAGCAAATGCAAAGCCACACAAATTCCATAGGCTCTTACGCACGCACGCACGCACGGACACATGCACGGACGGACGGATAAGTGCAATTAATAGACAGAAATTCCTAAAATAATTTTTTCTTTGTGTCGCCTTTGAGGCTGCATCTCAGCGCGATTGTGGCTTTGATTTAGTAATTAAAAGTGGTGGCGGAGTTAATGGTTCTGTGGGGTGGTGGTGTTGTGGTGGCTGCCACCAAACGGTAGCGTGCGTGGAAAAATTTTAATGTTTAGCTGGTGTATGGGAGTTCAATGCGATGTCAATAGTAAACTTTAAACTTTTTATTCGTTTTTTGCTTAAATTAAAATCAGAGAATATTTATGCAAATGAAAAAATATTTGCTATTTTTTTTTAAATACCAAACTTAAGAAAAAAATAATAATAAAAAGCATAAAAATAATTAGAGAATATTATTAAATAATGAGAAGGAATTCGAAAAAATTTAAATTAAGAACACTAATATTTCACTGAAACTAGAATTTAGTGAAAAATAAAAAAATTTTGCAATCAGGCACTACTCACAGCTGATGAACCAACACCACCTTAAGCCCTCTAAAAAATAAAATTTATAAAAAAATCTTTAAAAATTTTTGGTGGACGAATTTTGAAAAAAAAAATATTGAAAAAATCTGACAAAAACTGTGTATGGCTTATTACTTTTGTTTTGTAAATTTATCAAAAATTATTCGGTTGTCATTATATTTTATCTCCTTTCGTTTTGATTAATGACTCTTTTATCGACCGCAATTGACATTTACCTCACCGTACACATTTCGTTTACTGGCAAGCCTTTTAATTATAAATCTACATACTTACATACATATGTACATACATGCAAATCTCATTCATACCATATCGCTGGCGTCATAGTGTCATATACGTGATGGCTATGATAGCTCACGTGTTTCTGTAATTTGATGGCCGCTTATGAAAATTGAATATGCGCAACCAGAGGCAGCTTTAATGCCTTTAATGTGGAGCGCAAGAATCCAAATATTAATTCATATTCATATTCATTTACATATGTTTACATATTTGCATAAACACAAAACGTCCTTCAGTGCACTTGGCTTTCAGCCTGCTTTCGTCACACAATTACACTCATAAAAAACTTTGCTCAAAACTACTAAAAATAAATTTCACAGACATGCAAATGCGACATAAAGTGCCAGCAGTATGGCGGAGGAGGCGAGGTGAGCGTAAAGAGGCTTGCCGGCAATGAGCAAAGGAATGCTGGTGGTAAGGAATTCTTTGCTGCAAAATTCCTGGCCGCAATCACAGGTGGTAACACACATTCAAGCATTCAGTTTCGTACATTCATAGACAGCTGTGTATGCAAGCAGAGAACGAGCGGAAAACGAAAGGATACAAGCACAACTTTTGTGACTTTTGTAATTGTTTATAACTAAACAACAGACAAACAAATGTAGAAACTTTCAAAGACACAAAAACTGTGCGTGTGAATGTATGAAGCAGAGCAGAGCAGAAGTTAGAGAGAAAGAGGGAGAGAGTGAGAGTGAGATAGCTTAGGCGGGAGCGTTTTGTTTAAGAGCTAAGTGTGGTGCAAAGCTAAGATTTACTTAAGGATAAAGCATTTAGCTTACAGGTGAGGTATGCAACCACACACACACATGCAACGAAATAGTTGCCAAAAGTATTTCAGCTGCTTGTCAGTTTCGTACCTGCCACAGCATGACACACGCAGCGCCGTTTGTTAAAGGTGGCGCCAAAATAGTGATTTGCAGTTTTAGTGGCGATAAGAGAGCGCTGTGAGAAGTGAAAATAGGGGAGCATGATTTTTGAAAGCTAAAACTAAGTAGTAGTAGAAAACTAAGACCATACAAATTTGGATAAAAACAGATATCATTAATAAAAATTATGAGCTTCTCGCAACTATAAACACCACATACGTAGTATATAGAGTTATGCTGATGGCATTCAGAACTAGAAGCCAAGTTCCATAATCAGCGGTTACGGTATCTAACCAACATCAAGGTCATTTTTTGAAAATTGAATTTTTCATCTCGAACCTTTCAATAATTATAACATTTTTTATTAAAAAAAAAGTTATTTTAGCAAATAGGTCCTTTTGTTAGCTTAGTTGTTTTGGCTCACCCTACTGTGAAAAATACAAATTTGTATTACAAAGAAACAACGTGGCAACCCTGATCGAAAATATATTCGTACTTAAGTTCTCTAAAATACCTTTCATTTGATATCCATATTGCGATGTTTTTATTAAATTTTGCAGAATCGAAAATAAGTGGCAACCTTACATTAATATCTTAAGGGATATCACTTAGAATATAGGCATAGCAATGTTTAAGAGCCTTTTCTTAGTACCCGTGAATAGTAACGTTGTATTTTGTATCTCTATGGTCTAAACAAAAAAGTAAATAAATACACGATTCGAAATAGGTGGCAACCTCATTCAGAAATATTTCTGAATTAAGGATTTTTAAAATACGTTCCATTTGATACCCATATTATGACATTTTGCTCAATGTGTAATTAATCTCGAATGGGTGGCAACCTTATGCGAGTATTCCCGGAGATTATACCAATTTAGGTAACCTTAAAATGCCAATCGGTAGAGCCGTTTCCGGAAAACCTATTAGGGTGGTTCTTAAATGTGGGAAGCAAATTATTTACATCAGATTTCCTAAGCCTCAACTCCTACGTCGATACTACTATAGTATCGCATATAAATATGGTCCCAATTGGAGACGGTTAAGGCTCAGGGGTCAAAGTTCAGATTACCACATGAAAACGTCTTAACCAACGTTAGTAGTATAGATTTTGGGTATTAAATAAAAAAATTTGTTGAGTCTCCGTAGAGACATCTGGCCGTTGAACCCTTGCGACACGCCTTAACCGACTGCAATCGGGACCACAATTTACATGTGATATCTTCGGTAGTATGGTAGTATAGGTTTTGTTTATTAGACGAAACAAACAATTAATTTTAATTTTTTGAGTCTCTATTGAGGAAGCTTGAACTTTGCTCCCTTCGCGACACGCCTTGTTCGTCTCCGATCGGTGTTATAAGTAAATTTTTTGAGTCTTTCCTGTTTTAAATTGTCTCAATATTTCACCATCGACTGAATTCAAACGCACTTAGACGACCTGTACAAATCGTCCGCCCAAAAGTATGCAACATTCGTTGCCCCACGTATGCACTTCTCAAACTGCGTATAAATTAATTTGCTGAAGGCATAAGTGGTTGCGTCCTCTGAGCTAACTAACTTTATTGGCCTTTTTCTTTCTTCAGTTCAGCACTAGATTCCTTCTCTGGAGTCTCAAGCTGCCAGTCTCTCATTTTTGGATAAATTTACCCAACTCGACGTGATACCTATTAGTGCGCATACCTTACAACTATTTTGTTGTGATATTCACTGGCTTTAATTATCTAATTGTGTAACAGCCAACTTCTTTCTTCTTGGAAGTCTCTCTCACACCTTTTCGCTAAGCTTGGGTTTTCAGGCTCCCGCTGTTTTATTATTGAAATTATTTGCCCGGTTTGGAATGCGTTTTGTGATGTCAATGTCGCTAAAAGGTAGTAGGTGAATGATTTTTATAGTGTTTGCAACCATTATCTTTTACTTTTAAAATACTCTTCCCTTTAAGCATAAATAAATATGTCTTTCTATTTGGCTGTGTGTGCATAGCAATGCATCTATTTCACACTTTCCTGCGGTCAGTTATCCTGTGCGCTAATCCTTTGATGCATTGAAGTCTGCACAACTTTTCACTTCTGCTGCAACTCTGTCCACTACCTGCCCGGCATAACTATCTTTGAACGTACGCACACATCTAAATACTTATGAGCGCATGGGTGTGCAGGTAAATATATCCCCCCCCCCCCCCCCCCCCCCCCCCCCNCTTCGACTACCTCACAAAGCAGCTGGGACTATCTAAGCCACTTTGTCGTCCTTATTTGTGTGTAAACAGAAGTTGGCAACTTGCTGTGAAATTTAATCGACGCCAAATCAAATTAGTAAACACATAAATACACATAGAGACAAACAAATATACATACATACATATGTGGCATGCTATGGCGGTCGCTTGTGGTAGAGTGAGCTTGAGTGTTTGTTTGTTTGTTTGTTTCGTAGTATGCAGTCGGAAGTTTGGTAAAGATAAATTGAGAAGAGAGCCACAAGTGCCAAGCTAAACTTAAAAGGCTGTCGTATATATGTAGTACATACATATCTACAATATTGAATGTTGAAGCAATGCTTTCACTTGAATGTGAGTGTCACTATGCCATCTGTATGTGTGTGTGTGGCTACACTGGCGAGTTTGTACAGCTAATGAAATTTACTGCTGCATGCACTCACAGATGCTTGTGTTGCAAGTGCAACACAGAGTTTGAAGCGCGCTTGGCTGGCTGTGAAACAGCTATAAAGAAGTAAAGCATTCATTAATAGAAAGCTGTAGAGCTACAGAGACCTTAATTGAGAATATTTATATGCGTCGTGTCTGCCAAAATATGTTCGCCCTTGAAGCCTAATCAAACTTGAAATCAATATCAATCGAGACATGTTTAACTACTCTGCATTACTCAATATTGTCGCCTTCAACTTACCTTCCTCACATATAAATGCATATATTGTCGTGCAACAGTTTGCCTTAAGCCGACAAATCGCGATCGAAGGTAAAAATTGAAAATCAAAATCGAAATCAAAGGCATTTCGAGTGCGGTTTGGGCGTTTGAAGCGCAACAAGAGTCGCGTGTTCCACTGCCACTAATAAAAAAGAAAATTACATATTTTCATTCAAACTTTTTTCAAACGCCCACCACGTCTGCGCTGACAACATACAACTATTTGACATGTGTAACAATTTGCTGGCACAATGCCACATGCGTGTCTACAACTCTTTCGTCGACTTTTGTCAACAACGAAAAAATCAACATAACTTGCCCTCCTTCTCGTCCATCCCTTCCGTGTTTTTTTTCAGTTTTTATTTCTCTAATGATTATTATTTCATGCTATGTACTAAAAATGCCTAAAATTTTTGCCGCTTCTTCTTGCACACTTATGTATGCAACCCTGCTCCCACCGCTCTGTGGCGTTGACAATAATATAAATTCGTTTACGAGCGTTTCACAATCAAATTTTGTAACTATGACAATAAACACCTTGCACACAAGCAACGGCACAGGAAGGCTTGCCTCAGCACACACATCGGTACTAACACGCCCACTCCCACTCCCACTCACACTGTCACCTTTGGCTGCCTTAGCCAAGCAATACTTAATTCCTTGTGCCTTGTGTTTGTGCTTGCGTCTCTCTGTCTGTCTCTCTGACTGTCTGTCTGGTAAATTTATGCAAATAAATAAACATTTAGAACGCATTGATTTTGGTATTGTGTGGCTAGAGGTGCATGTGGCATGCGGCATGCGGCTTCTGATTTATTTGGAATTAGCGCTTGTCACTTTGCAGCCACAAGCACACTAAATCATGAGCTTTTGCGCTATTTCGGGTTAGATAGAAAGTCAACAAGAGGTTAAGCATTTTGCGGCATTTCAATAAAGAACTGATTTCCTAAAAGGCAGCGTATGGTTTTTGATTGCTTCTGTATACTCGCATTGTTGTTTAATTAAAGGAATAATTTCGAGCGGGCGTTAGTTGTTGAGCTGTTGAAGGACTTGTTGCCTCTTTTTGAAACTTGTGTTTAAAATCCTCAGCTCTAGATGCCCAATTTTTTTGTTGGTCTCCTAGTGCCACATCCACGCCTTCAACAATTTGAAAATCGCATACTAATACCACTGGTAGCACGAGGGTTCAAGCCTTCTATGTTGCATACTTTCAGGCAACCTCACTTTTGATATTGCTCGCTTTGAAAAACTCGATCCTGTTGGCTAATATTCAAGAAAATTTTATATGGATTTGGCCACCAGTAACTAGCATTCTTTATAGGCAGTTAAACAAAAAATATGCCATTTGTCTCTTACATATGTTTTACCGCAAAAATAGACACAAATTTTGATGGATATTTTTTGCGAAGAAAATAGCTTTTTTTAGCCGGAAAACCGCATAACATTCCAACAGGTGCCGAAAAATCTTCAAAAATCCCAAAGGGTAGCAGAGAAGTTTTGAAAAGTGCAAAATTCAATTTCAAGGTAATCCCAAAAACCCCTTTAAAAGTCACGAATCTGTTCATGTCCAAAAATTCGTCTAATAATTTATAGAGTAAGAAAATTCTCTAAAAATCTCGGAAAGTCTATAATAAAGCACGAAAAGTCACAAAAAAATCCAGAGAGGTCCCAAAAAACTCGATAAGTCCCAAAGTATACGGAAAAATTCACAATAAGTTTGAGAAAAGTTCTGAAAGCTCCAGGAAAGCTTAAAAATCAGTCGGGAAAAATTCCACAGAGGCCAATAACTCACAAAAAAATAACGGAAAGTTGGGTAAAATTACCGAACGCTCCTGAAAATTCACGAAAAACCCCAGCAACTTCCACGGCGCAGAAAGTAAAGGTGGCTCCTTCGACGGACAGCTAACCCTCTCTTTGGCGATTTGACAGCATTCACCCGTTCTCTGACGTCATACAAGTATTTTTCGCACTAAGGATGAAATTCCAATGTTCAAATTGTACCTATTTGCAGAAAAAGGTGTACCTAAAATTAGTTAGATAACTATTAGATAAATAACTTTTGGACTGACATTAAACTATCTTTGCTACTAAAATATGCCCTGAAAGGAGTTTCTCCGAGGTTCGCCATTGGAAAAATTGCACACGCTAGAAAACGCCTTGAAATGCCTTTGAAAATAAGAGACATTTTCTACTTTATAAATGTACCCAAAATGGTGTGCTTGTACCGCATATACATACGTTCAAACTTAAAAGGCTGAAGAGTAGGTAGATACCATCTTACCAACTTTTACATCACTGTTTCGCTCCACTATTTCCTCTTCTTCTTTAGAATTTCTTATTTGCTCTCTCATTTTGTGACGTCACACCCGGTTGCTCACAGCTCGATTGACGAAATCTTGTAATTTATCAATGTTGGGAAACTTCCGAAATATCTAGTTTCAGAAAGAACCGAAAGGTCTAAAAAAACTCCAGAATGCTCCTGAAAAAGTCACGATAAATGCTGAAAGTTCACGAAAACCCAAATCAAGTTTTCGACGTAGTCACGAAAAATATCGAAAACCCTAAAATCACCCGTCGAAAATTCAAAACCAAGCATTATTTCTTCACAATTTATTGTGGAAAAGCATTCTGTCATCCCCCGTCAAGTTGGTTTATCTTGCTCAGAATTAAAAAAGCTATTTTTAAAGTTATGAGGAAATTATTTTTAATAAAAATGGATTCTAATGGCGCTCACTACGTAATATTATATCATATCACATAGTTTTATTTACATTCCCTTTGTACAACTGTAGATCCTTTGTTCAAATGATGAACTTTCGAGTTTATTTTTAAAATCTTTTATACATTTAAAAACGGCGTTTCGCTACAAGTATACCAGTTGGAAACACATGTGGACGAGATAAACATTGCCAATCGTAATATCGAGTTTTCAAATTTTTTACAATAAAGGCACGGAAAAGTATACTTTCTGACATAACAATAAACTCACCAAAATAGATGCTTAAGCATTAGATTTTTTTTTTTTTAGTTCATGTAACCTGATACATTTCCCTTCCTACACTACGCCCCTCTTTGCCTGCCCTGTCTTCTAAGCAATGCAATGAGCTAAACTCAGCTGCTCACTTGCCTAAGTAGACTTGACTTGAATTTTGACTTCACTTCACTTCACTTGACTGGCTCACTGCATGTGCTGGCGGAGGAGGCAGGCGAGCGGAAAGTGTCGTTTACTTTATTGACGTCACACGACAAACAAAGGGAAGTAGGGGTGACAAAACGACAGTATGTCAGTATGTCACACAATGAGACAAAAAGCCACAACAGCAGTTAATTAATTCCACAGGCAAATAGGAAGAAAATAGCAACAAAGGAACAGATGCATTTTAAATGTTGCAAAAATGAAAAATAAGTAGCACAAATAGCAGTCGAATGAGACAACAGCACAACAACAATGTGGCTGCAATAACAATAGATACTTAATGCGCTAGAATCTTCTTTTCGTCTTCTTCTTGCTGTTAATAATATATGTTGTTGTTGTTGTTGTTGCAGCTGCAAATGTTAATCATAAACGTAAAAAACGTGTCAAGTTATTTGACAATCTTTAAAATAAGTAGCACATTTCCTGCCAGTCAACAGTCAACAACAGCACTTACACATACGCACGCACACTCGCTTCAAGCACTTGCACGCTCGCGCTGCAGGCCTCACTCCACTGCCGCTTCTGCTGCTGCTTCTGCGACATCATCGCCACTAAACAATCGAAATGACAGTTTAGCACGAAAAGCTGATGAATATGAATGAGCCACTAGCAAGCCACACACACACACACACACACATACACATTTATATACGCATTCACACTTGCGGAATTTTCAAAACATGCATAGATAGTTATTTTTAAACTGCGCTTGCAATCTGCCAGTGCAATTTATGCGGTGACATAATACTCGTACTCGCTGTTGCAAGTGCAGCTGTCGCGCTTAATGAGTCATTAGTTAAGTTTGAGTGACTATGTGTGAGTGTGCGAGGGGTTGCAGGTGAAGAGTGCAAGGGGGTATGCCAGCAGCTCGATTGGCTGTTATTGGTTTGTTTGCTTGCCGCCCACACGCCACTTTTCGCACCCTTCCCACTTGCCATTCGCTACTTGCTGCCTGTCTGCCTGCTCAGCTATTAAGTCACTCACTAGGCTAACAGCGCCTTGAAGTATGCAATGCCAGCATAGTGTTTGCGTCACACGGTGTCAGTGATTATGAATTGATACACCAGCATATGCATATGCCGTCGCAATTTTATAATTTGACCTTTTTTCTAAGAAAATTTTACACTTTACAAAAACTATGTCAAAAATATTTACTCACGCCACTCAGCTTGGCAGCCAATATTTTCGGCAGCGTCAACATTTTTTACCGTCATGCGGAGCTTAATTAAAGCGCGGGATAATGTATAGAAGGCTGGAAAGTGAAAGTGAAAAGTTGGAAAAGCTTTTTGAATAATTTAAAGCATATCAAGGTGATTTGCTTTGAAACGAATTTCCAACATCCCTTCTCCAGTTTGGTTTGGAGACAACCAGTCTCCGTGTTGTGCCATCTTCAGTTTAATTTTTTGGTGCAAAATCAATCAAAAAATCAATATATCAAAGTGTTTTTCAAAGGCAGTTACATTACTGAAAAAGTATCAATAAAATTAAATAGTAATTTTTAAGCAAACAAGAACACTTCAATTCTCATTTACAAATTTTAGACTCCTGTTAATTGCTTCTTAATGCAATGGTCGGATCTAAACCAAATTGGTATGGGTCCAACTCTGAAGTACCGAGTTTCCTTTAAAAAAATAATTATAGAAATTGGTCGACATGGTCCATAGATATGCGATAACATACATAAAAAATAATAAAAATATTGTAACGAATGGATAGCCTCGTCCTTTTTTGAAATCGGTTAAAAATATAAGTCGTTGAAAATTTTTTGGTGCATTTTTTATGTGCAAATTATGACAACAACGAACAAAAATTGAATATCAAAAATATGAAATTAAAAAAAATATTAAAAAATACGTACATGGGTATGGATGGGTATTTTTTTTCTACTATGCGCCTATAGCATAGGAGGATTCTACGTGTAATTCTAAACAAATTTACTGAAGAAACCATGGCTCTAAAATCTATTTGGAGTTTGCCAAGCTGAAAACGAAAGGTTTCGAAGAAAATGTGAAAATCTTCACTGTTGCGCACTCTGGTAGAAGTTTTATGAAAAAGATAAGACCATAAATGGATTCCTCATATCAAAAACCCCTTTTAGCATTTTTTATGCAAAATTTAAGCACTTCTTTATGACACTACAACAAAATGCTAAGAAACCTATTTTCGCAATTTAGCAAACTTGAAATTAATTTTAGACTCGCATAGTCCAAATATCTCTCATACAAATTGACCCACCCTAACATACATACCAAAAAAAAATAAAAAATATAAAATAGTTCAGTAAAATTTTGAATATTTATTATTTCATTTACATTTCTTTTAGAATTTAGGGTTTTCATATTTTAAACGATTTTTCAAGTTAATAAAAAATATTATTTGCTATTTTTTTAGATTTACAAAAAAAATCAAATTTTTGCATTCCTCTATGCAAGATTTTTTTTTTTTTGAAATTCTTTCACAACCCTCAGAAATCGTATATTTTAGATATTTCCCATTTTTAAAAATGTTCCTTTTTTAAATTGTTCAATAGTTTTACGTATTTTTTATTTTCATAAATTTTCTCTAAAAAAAAATTTTTAAGTGCAAATTTTTCATTTTCAGAAAATATTAAAAGAAATTTTTAAAACTGTAGTATAAGTAATTTTTTTGCAAAGGCTTCCTTCCATCCCACTACACAAATGGCGAATTTTATTCGTTTTTCTCCCCTTTTTTCCAGTTTTAATGAAAATGTGTATCTTGCATGTTTCCTTATTTACATTTGGTTGTGCTGGCACAGAAAATTACTTTACAAATACGATTTGACAGTCGCAGACGAGCAAATAATCAAATGAACAGTTTCATTTTGTTCTGCGAAAATATAAAATTGAGGGGAAATGCACGATTTTGTGAATTTAATAGCAAAAGTACTTAAATTTTGCATGGAAAGTAATGTACCATCGCCGCACTTATTGTTGACCTCGTATCTGCAACACAGCGAGCCTAGAGATTTTAGGAAAAAAAATTTATTTCTTCCACTAGGTCACTACAAACGAATTCTAAACTTAATATAACTTAAGGTTTTTATTTTATTTTCAAATAGTATGTCCCCTAAAGTGTTGTTGTAAATAATTATATAAGTTTTCGCAAAAAATGTAGGTATATACGTGGTCAACGTAGAAATGGGACGATATGCAGTTTAACTTAATTCGACGGAGGTGACGTATACGCCCTGGCTCACTTGAACAGCGCTGAGATGACACTGCGTATGAGTAACCTTTTAATCTTGAAACGTTTGTGCGTCTTCGCTATGAAATTTACCCACTTTTTGTGAACCAAAGCAAATTTTTTCGTATCCATATGCCGCTTTGCCTTATATACGTACATAATGCCGAATTCGCCCAATATGTAAAAGCGAACTGTATTCCACTTACACCTGCGTCCTACCACCAAACATCATTATTTTTTTTCGTCTATCTAATATCGATTAACACACTTCTGTCAATCAGCTGACTTTGAAATTTCGCTGAACTTCAATTTCCAATCGCGCTCACCTCTCTCCACCAACTCTTCATGCTCTTTTGCCACACTCCACTTCCTTCTCTTCCCATCCCCTCTCCTAAGTTGTATGTTACGGCAAAAGCTCGTCGGTAATTAACCGTTAATTTCCTTTTCGCTGTAATTATCAGCACGAACATGCAGCAACTTCAGACACCGATTGCCACACGATTTTATCATTGCATGCCAATTAAATAAAATTCATGCCACGCGGCAAGCGATGCGTCAATATCCTGTAGTACATACGATTATCCTGTAGTGATTAGATGACTGCCTAGCACAAATGTACATAAATGAAAAGTGCATTTGACTTTAAGTTACTCCCTTTTTCAATTCAACGACAACAAATTTAATTCACTATGAAATTTTAGTAAAATGATTTTTGGCAAAATAAATACTTTTTCGTTATTGTGGTTCGTCTTTGTTTTATTGAGTATCTTGCTTAATCTCCTGAGATACGCAGTCAGCTTGCTTTTAAGTCGCTCACCATAAACTGATTATCGAGGATAAACAGCGATTTTCGCACAATCATAATCGAATCACCGCGTAGCTTTTTTGCACGCTTGAACATTAAGAGCTGGGAGAAGCGTCGCTGCAGCGCTTGAGTTGAGTTTTTGCTGACATATTTTGCACTGAAGTGATGTAATGGAATTCGAAGTAAAAATTAGATAATGTTTCAGAGTGCATTTAAGAACTTCGCTGGCACTGAAACAATTTTATTTAAGCTGTAAATGACAAGTCGGTGCTAAAAGTTGCTCCTGCTGGTAATGCACAGAAAAATAAAACTGTGTATGCATTTAAACAAAAGCTCTAAAGGCAAGGCCTAAATTGATTTGCAATGCGACTTTGTTTTATAAATATTGACACAAAGTTTGAAATATTGAATTTTAGAAAACAGTATTGAAGCAATTGTATACCTCTCTCGACAATTGTTACATTATTTTAATTGTAAAAGCAACCATTTTACATCGCTTTTCGTTAAAAAGCAGATATAATATATTTTTTTTTTTTCAAAAGAAAACATTTATTATTTTAATCCTAGAAAAGCTACCTTTTATAATTTAATCACATTTACTTTTATTTTAAGAAAAATGGTTAGAATTTTACCTTAAAGTGTGAAAAATTAAAAGAGTAAATTTTTCAAAGGGGAATTCAAAAAAAATATGAGAAAATTTGCTGGAAATTAAAATAACAGTAATCCTCAATTTTATTTTTTTAAACTGATTATAAAAAAAATACTAACATGGAATATTTTCCAAAAAATGTTGAAAAAAAATTCAAAAAATTCGCAAAATTTTAGAAAAGTATTATTTAAAAATTGTTTAAGAAAAAACTCGTGGTTTGTTGCTGAACATTTGGCAATAGAAAAAATTTTCGTTCGTTTTAAGTTCAAAAAAAAAGTTTTAAGTTGGTTAGAATTTTGCCTTAAAGAAAAATAGTCCCCAATTTTATTTTTTTAAACGGATTTTATAAAAAATAAAAATAAAATAAAATGGAATATTTTCCAAAAAATTCGCAAAAATCTAAATTTTAATGGAAAGTATTGTTTAAAAATTGTTTAAAAAAAACTCATGGTTTGTTGCTTAACATTTGGCAATAGAAAAATTGTTAATAAAAAAACACTTTCTTTTTTGAAATTTCCAAAAATGTTTTATGGATTTTTTAAGAATCGTGTAATTTTTTCGCGTAGTGAAGAAATTTTCTTCCGTAAAGGATAATTTTTGGATTGAAAAATTAAAATTTTTCTTAATTCATTACAGAAATATTGACATTGACATTGACAAAAAATGTTAATTAATTTTTGTTGTTTTTTTTTTAACTAAACTTCATACAAACTAAGTCTTATGTAAAAAACTTTCGAAAAGAAAAGAAATTTCGTAGTAGACAATTCTAAAATGTTTATAAAATGATTTCTGTTTTGGGTTGAAATTAAAATTTGTCTTTAATAAATACGAGACTATTTGCGTTAAGAAAAAAATTCATTGAATTTTATTTACCTTTTTATATTTAAACTCAAAAGTATTCAAGTGAAAAAATGTTGTTTAAAAATAAACTCAAAAAAAGAAATTCTGTCGTCGAAAATGTAATTAAATTTTAACTATTTTTTTTTTTTTAAATTCTAAAATATTTGTTTTATAATTAAAATAAAATTTCGCAAGCGAAAAAATTTTGTATAAAAAACTTAAAAAAGAAACTCCGTAGTAACTTTTTTTAAAATGTTTATAAATTAATTTCTTTTTTCGGTTGATATCTTAAAATTTTTCTTTACTAAATACGAAACTACATATTTACATCTTAAAAATTTAAAGCAAATTTTTTAAAATTCTATTATGAAACAAAAGAGCTTTATAGTGAAAAAGTTTGACGCTACGTAAAAAAAACTGTTTTAAAATAAAAATAAAGTTTATAGTCGAAATGTTTAAAATTCGGGCAAAAATAGTTAAGCGAAATCAAAATCGTCCCTTCTTTATGCTCTACAAAGCAATCTACATAAGTTGACGTTTAGGGAACCCAAACGCTTGAAGTAAAAAAAATAATTCATCAAAAGTCGTCTCATCATTGCCCACTCCTTCCTTCGCCCATTCCTTTCCCTTGTCTACTCGCTTCCCCCGCCTACATCCAGCCGAAATTTTTATGTTCGTGCAGCCAGTGCAGGCAAAAGTTTTGTGCTAAGCAATGATGGCACCAGACAAAAACCAACAAAAGTTTGACAGCAAATATCCGTAGTCAGTCATAACAACAACAAAAACTGAGGTAAGCCAAAAAGTTACAGCAACAACAAAACGAACGTCAGCGTTGGTCATTAATAAACAAGCCAACATGCAACCGAAGCGACAGTCAAAAGACCCAAACACCCGACTCGACACGATCTCATCTTTTTGCTGCTAAAGTTGCTGGCGCTATTGTTGTTGTTGTTATATTAATACATACGATTGCCATTTGATTGTTGATTTTGTGATTTTTATTTATGCTTTTGAGGTTGACTGGCTGTGGAAGGAGGGCGAGGTAAAACAAAAAGAAAGTCACAAAAAGCGAATCGTTGCACCGCAAGCGCAACGAAATTGTAAATGAAGCGTCACAACTTTTAAATGTCCCAACAACTGGTGCACAATTAAAATTCATACAACAACAAAAAAACAAAAAAACAAATTGGCCATGCGGCTGTACAACATTAAAGAGGATAAATGGAAAGGAGTAAGGGCAAAAATCGACAAGTCCTGTTGGCGGCCCCGCTACAGCGCTTGTTTGAGCGCTCAATGACCGTTTCGGCCGGCAGTGGCAAGTTGACTTTCGTGTTGCAACAATTGTCTGTCAACTGGGGTATCATCATTTAATTTGGTCATATTTGCATGTGGCACACGATGTTAGCTGCGCCGCTTTGTTATCCTTTTTGTTGTTGTTGCTTGACGTAATACATTTTTTGCAGAAATCAAGCCACGCAAGAGTTTGCTGTTAATAATATTTAGCTGTTTCCGGCAATTTAAAAAATATTTTTTTTTTTTTTTGCACAAAACATGATTTTGGTTTTTGGAGCCAAATGCACTCGGGCGACTGAAAATGGGAGGAAAAAGTATTAAACCACAAATGAGCCGCACGAAAGCGAACAATCGGCAGCTAATGAATTTCCGAAAAATTAAAAAAAAATCTCAAATTAAATTTATTGACTTGGCTTTGCTGCAACTGCAGCTGCAAGCACCGTTACATGTGTTTGTGTTTTGGCCCTTTCTCCGCATGAAATAAATATTCACAGCACACTTACAATTGCCACAAAATTCACAATTTCATTCATAAATTTCTGTAGAGTGCCAGCGCTTTCGGCCACCTACCTCGACCCCTTTCGCCCGTGCGGTCCTCTTCCTCAGCGCAGAGAAATCAAAATTAACTGGCCGCTGAGCGCGAAATTTAATTACAACACTTTAACTGGCAAACAATTTGTTGTGCGCATACATATGTTGCAACATAGCTGGCAAGCATGCAACAACGGCATAAACACAAATAACTACATGTATACACCAGTACAAGGGTATGCCCGCCTGCACGCTTATTATGGCAATAAATTGCAGCAAATAATTCGCGACGTTCCTGTGGCTCTTGCCGCCGTACAACGCGCCGCCACTTTTGGCTGTGCCGTCCCCTCCACCTTTCGGCGCTTAATGTGTGTGTGTGGCCTGCCACTTGCTCGCCACTGCTAGGCGCCTGTTACGAGTTCTCATTTAAAGAGAAATTTGCGACGTTGGCAGCTTCTCAAGGTGCTTGCCACGAACGTCTTATTGCAAGCAGCCAGCTCCTTCGGCTAGGCGAAGAAGAAGTGGCCGGTTGAACGGAAGTGCGTGTGTGTGTGTGTGTGTGACGTGTAAGCAAGCCCAAGCCACTCGCAATGACACAACGGAAATGGTGCAAGCAACAACAACAATAACTACAACTTGAAAGTAGCATGCTACAGGAAGTGTTTGTGTGTGCGGCCAGGCAACCGGAAGTGTCAGCACACAGGCGAAGGACCATTTCCCAGGCAAACAGCGAACACGGCATGTTGCAACACACTACATATGTACTTGCAACATTCGTTTGTGCCATTTGCTTTGCTTTATTTGCTTGCGTATGTTTATGTGTGTGTGTGTGTGCAGCTGCTGGCCATCGAACGCAATAAATTCAATTGCTCTAGCTGCCACACAGCCGACACAGACAGAGGGAGGCCGACGGACGAGTGCCTTTTCGGCACACAACAACGCTGCAACAATGCATGTGGCACAGCAGCCAGTCGGACATAGTGGGATTTTCGATTTCCCTGTGTATCCGTTGCACGTTGTATGTATGTTGTATACAGCATGAGTGGCATGCACGAGTCGCAAGTGGCAGCCGAATAGCCAACCGTACGACTGCGATTGCCGAGTACGGGAAATGGGCGTAAAATCATGCAGGGGGTGTTATTGTTAAATGTTGCATTGCGCATAAGAGTGACATTTTCCGGCAACTAAAGCAAGAACACAACAAAACAACTGAGTGGAAAGTGCCACCGTCGCACTCGTAAGCTCCAGCTTTACATTCTTGTCGCATTTCGTATGAAAACTGAACTGAAGTCTGTCTGTCACATTCCACTTTGCCACACGCATTCTTCCTAATTTTCAACCACCTTTAATCTTTCAACTTTCACCTCGCACTTTTGTTGCATCTCTGCTTCATCATTGCTGTGCGCCGCATACAGCTGGGAAAGCGCAATTGAAGTTGCCTTTGATGTTGCAATGCCCTGCCGGGTGCCACACAACGTGTATGTGTGCGCAACATGTGGCAGCGTGCGGAAATTCCCAGCGTAATTGCAAACAATTGCAATTGCAAGTGCAAATCGATAGGCGCAAGCACATTGTATTCAAACACACACTCACCGACGAAGCCAGCAGCATTCCAATTTGAGTTACAACAAAAACGTTCTGGAGCGCTTGGCAATTGCATTGTGCGTAAATTTGTTTACCGACTGCCTTTTGGAGGCGCTCACCTTTGCGGTGTACGTATGTATGTACATATGTACATGTATATATATGTGTTTGCGTGCATTCCTCTCAGCAGCGCTGTTCATTTAGCAGCCGAAAAAATTCGGCCTACTTCGGCGCGTACGTATCTTGCACCTCAGCTTTATTTCTGTGCCGGTGTTTGTTTTTTTTTGGTTTTCCCTTTGTATATTTGCTTGCTTTTCTGCACGCCTGTTCAGCGTTGCTACGATAAACCCCTGTTGATAACCGCGCTCGTCCATCGTTTGCCAATAATCGGCAGCATCAGCAACCCCTCCTTTGACTCTGGCTTCGGCGCGACCGCTCATTTGCGCGTGCAACCCCAGCGTGGCGCGCGTGCCAAGCATTCATCGTCGAGTTTTCGGCTCGTATCCGCTCAATTTTCTGCTAACACAGGATAATCCGACTTTTCATCCTCAATTTCGTTGTGTTGTAATTCGTTAAACGATAAAAGGGGGAAAAAAATATGCAGACAGACTGCGAACAACTGTTGCACTTGCCACCTGTGCTGGTATGTAAATGTTTGTGAATGATTTGTTATGCCGATAGATGCATTTGTGAATTTTTATTTGAGAAAGTATTTCTTATTTGAATTTAATTATGGATTTTTAGAATTTTGATGTTAATCTTTGACCGCCCGAAAAGGAAAATACGAGGTACCTTAGCAGACTCTAGTTATTAGATGTTGTCGCCTTATTGCCGCTGGATTACTTTTCCTTTTGATTCCATCACCGTCATCATCAATTTTTCGTCGTTTCCCTGAGGGTTATGTCTGATGCCGTAATTAAATTTTCACTCTATTTTATTACCACCTGCCAACCATTTCGATTCGTCACTTAGCCATATCTCTTTTTCTGAAGATAGAAAAATGTAAAGGGCTCCTCTCAAAAAAAAATCGTTTCTTTAAGCGAGCTGAACTTTGTATCCAGCCAAAGCTAATCAAAAAGTGGACATAATTTTTGGTAATGTTAAAAGTGGACATACAAATTCCGTTGTATTTGTAGGTTTTTGTTATTTTAAAAGTGGACATAATATTTTCAGTAATATAAAAATGGGCGTATTTGCGATTTTAAATACCCATACATTTATCTCCATTTTTAGTCGACCAAAAATTTATGTCCAGTTTTCAAATAACCAAAAATGTATGATAATTTTTTAAACGAGCTAAAATGTATGCCCAATTTCAAAAAAAAAAAAATCAGAAATTTGTATAAAATTTTTAAAGGGCCAAAATTGTATGTCAAATTTTTAAATTGCCAAAAATTTATTTCCTGTTGCTAATAACCAAAAATGTATGTCCTTATGAAAAAAATGATTTCCGATTTCTTATAACAAAAACTTTATGCTCAGATTTTTATTGACCAAAAATGTATATCGGTTTTTACTCTCAAATATCAATTGCTTTTTTTCAATTTTAAATAGGCATATGTTTATGTATGTGTACATATAAAAGTATGTGTATTTGAGATTTATTTTTTTTTTAATAACAAAAAAGTCGAATATTAATTTATAACCATATCTGAACATTCTTGTTTTTTTTTTCATCCAAACTTTCTCCGACTTCCTGCGGCTTCACTCGTTACTCATTACTTCCGCAAAACAAAAACTCATAAACTGTATGGAAGCTCTGTCGTGTCTCAATCAAAGTTTCTTGTCAATACTTTATCTTCAATTTCTCTGCACTTTGTTCCAAGAAGTCGTCGCATTGCATTTGCATTTTAAGTTTTTCATTTTCAGGAAAGAAATCGCAAAAAACAACTTTCTTTCACAATTCCGGAGCGGCATATTTGCAGGCGCTACCGCGACGACATGCCTATTTTTGCGCGCATTGCAGTCGTCATTTTGCCAGGATTTATTTCAAAACAAAATAAAATCATTGCAAAGAGTTCCGCAAAACCCGCAAATGCAAAAGTGGAGCAAAGCAAAGCACAAATATGGTGAATAAAATTAAGACCGTTTTCGCATGTTCGACAGTTATCAGCACGTGGCAAACTTAGGCTACATTATTATTATTTCATACCTTTTGGTGTCAATTGTGGCTTGTATGTACATTTGTGTGTATGTATAAATGACATACATTTGTTTATGTTTAAATTTTATTTACACAATTTCTTTAAGCTT
>NW_016165697.1:24561-26680 GCF_001687245.7 Rhagoletis zephyria | reverse complement strand
GGCGGGACACTACCGATTTTGAGAAAATTGTCCCGCTGTATATTTTTTTTAAAAGTCGGGACGTATAAGTGTCCCGATTTTTCATACATATTTGTACCGTTTTAAACCCGATTTTCAGTGTTTTTGTTTTATTAATTTAATAAGTCTCCCTGTACTCTGAACCAAAAACAATTTCTCGTACAAACGTGGCAGAACTTTCGTTATCACAAAGAACATAGAATATAAGGGATTCGAGACCTCTTTGTCGCCCACTCGGTCTTCTGTGCCCTTGTGAATGGGAATCCGATGGGGTTAAGATTGGCTGTTTATAGTATTTGCTCTTTGGACTTCGTTAATAATGAATCGGTGTCCGAAGTGGATTGTCCTTATCTGCCCTAACTCTTTAGAGTCTGGTTGCGATACAGCGATATATATACTACATAACAAATTTGAGTTTTAGTACCGTTTCTGTGAAAACTAACCAGAGCAGGCGGATGTGTTTACTGGTAGAATTTATATAGCTCACCACTATTACCAGTCCTTGGCAACATTATGGACCAGTTCTTGGTCTGTGTGATGAACCTATTTGCTCAGCCAAGTCTAACCTAACCTAACGTAATGGTTTCACCAATAAGTAGTAGACTTTAAGTATATAATTTGATTTTTAATGAGATATTTGTCAACCTTTAGCCGAATAATTGATCTTTCGATTGATCACGGATTTGATTTCTTGCTTAAAGACTGTTTTAGTTGTAAAATCAAGGTAGGCCACTCCAAAGGGTAATGCAATTATCCTGGATTTTAGCTTAAACTAAGACTAAATAATACTTTTTTTGACTTTCAATTTAGAGCAAATATACTTTAGATTCTCGTTTCTGAACACACATTCAACAACATTCAACTTTCTAGTTCAAAGCTTAAGCACTTCCGAAGGTTATAAAAGTGAATTAGAACTTAATAAATGCGCCCATAAAGCGTTAAACAGTTCGTTAAACTACCTGCTGTTCTACCATAAAACCAAATAAAACTTCATAATGTTTGTCAATCAAAGTGGATGACAAGAAGACAAAAAAGGAGTGTTCCTACTATACATACATACATAACTATGTATGTATGTAGGCTTAGTGGCCAAAGGTAGTTAATTAGGTAACTATTAGTCTAACGCCACTTTGCCTAACTTCGTAAGCGGAAGCAGAATGGAGAAGAAGGAAATTAATAGACCCTAATCGGCGATGCTTATGCGTAAATCATTAGTAAACAAATTCAATAAACGGACTAATCCAATGCTTGATTTAATAAGCAAAATTACGACCGCCAATTGCAAAGTAGTTGGATAAGAGGCGAAGCGAAAAGAGAATGGAAGCGTATTTTGTTGTACAACTTGATTTAATATCCGCTATAAGTACTTTCTTCCGTCGCGAACACTCAACACTCCGCACCGCTCAATAATTCTTTATAGCAATGGGAAGCGGAAGCGTCAAGCGCTGAAATGGAATGGGCAGAGTGTAAATAAAAGGAAGTAGTAGAGTGGGCGAACTGTGTTGACAGCGAGCAGCAAAAAACAAAAAAATATTGAATAATAGAGAAAACATTGCATGTGAAAGTTTGCTTAAGCGTGGAGTGGGAGAAGGAAAGGGAAAGGCAAGTTAAATAGTGAAACATTTACACGCACAAAGTGATGGAACTATTAATCAATTAAAATTCTTGAAAGTTGGATTGGTGTAGAATTTTTAATTTAAGTATACAGTATTGGCCAATATAATATATCACCTCCTTTTCAAAGTCATATTGTTTGCGACTCATGTTTATTTATTTATTTTTAGGAATTTTCAATTAAAATACAGTTCATTATCTAACAAAACCCATATAAACTAGGTTTAAAAATTTTTTGAAAACTACAAAAAAAATGCTACAAAAAAGCGACGGTTCGGTTCAAAGCCGGTTTGCAGCCCTGCTACAAACTAATGCAACAAATTTTCGCCTTAATTTCAAACTTTTTCCTCAGAAGTGCTAGAATTTTTTGGAGTACACAGTTTTATAGCCCATTCAATTTTATTCTGATAATGTGCAAGTTTCTACCGTTGATTTTTTAGAATTTCATTCGCCAAAGGTATTGCGGATTTCTTCCCAGTAAAAAAAA
>NW_016165697.1:0-14332 GCF_001687245.7 Rhagoletis zephyria | reverse complement strand
AGAAATCATTACTAAATTGCGATTTATAATTCACTATTTAGTTGGATCATTGATTTTGTTTGATTGCCCTGATTGCTTTTGTTCGTTGCTGAGAACACGCAAGGATTTCCTTAAATGGCAAAAATTGCAATCATCTTAACGGTTGGTAGACATGAAAAGTTATTAGTCGAATATGCAAAGAAATTGAGAAGGGGGCAAACAACAAGGTGGCTGTGGGCGTTAGCTAATTTTTGTGTAATTTTTAAGTTTGCGTTGGAATCAATCAATAGGCAGCGAACTCAAAACGAATAACTAGTAGCAGAGTAAGAAAAATTCACATAAAATGACGCACAAGATGTGAAAAAGAAATTCTCTTCTATCAAAATTTCTTAAATCATTTTACAGCTTTCAATAAAAATCTGTTCATTACTTTTTTCAAAGATTGATTAACGAAAACCTTTAATAACTGGGCCAAAACTATTTTGATTTAGACTAATGGGATCTCGGTAGAAACGTATTTTCCCATTTTTTTTATTTATGTGCAAAAAAAGTCATTCGTGTCCCAATTTATTTTTTTCCAAATACCAAAACATCTTAATTCAACTTTGAATATTGTTCGTTCATCCTACCTTTCTCTTTCATCCTTTGAATGAGCTCATTAGCAAAAGGGTGAGAATATACCTTTCCAATGATTCCCCACAAGTCTAAATCGGAAGAGTTTAGGTTCAGTTATTGAAGTTTTGCTTATACCAATATTTGAAAAGGTTAAAAAACATCATCAAAAATCGCTTTAATACGATTCAGTTCAATATTTTTTTTTAATTTTTTTTAACATTTTTAACATTTAAGAAACTATTTTTATTCATAAAAACTCCATTTTTGGAGGTATTTTCAAATCGGTCCAGCTCGCTTAAATCTTAATATTTTTCCGAAATATTTTGTGAACATTTTATAATTCCAATGGAAAAACAGTACCGATTTTTATTATTTTTTTTGTATGGGGGATGATGCAGTCCAATATACATACATTAGGGCGGAGTACTTTGTGCGGAGCAAAATTTTCGAAGAAAGCGATTCAAATTCTACGATTAATTGTAAGCAAAAGTGGCGAACAAACTACATGCCAAAAAGGACGTTTGACCCGCCCAATTTTCAAAAAAAAAAGCAGTTTTCAGCTAAAAGCAGTATATTCTTTGAAGAAAACATAAAATTTTGTAATTGAAAATATAATTTCATTCAGAACAACTTATAACCCACTGATTTTTCTTTTAACAATTGGGAAGGTCAAATGTCATTTTTGGTTTGTAGTTTGTTGACCATTTCTGCTTAGAATCGAACGTAGAATTCAAGTGTGCCATATATATTTTTTTTGAAATGAAATTACTCCCCCTAATATACATACGTAATGATTTAATGATTTAATGATTTAATACTGAAATATGAATTTTTTTCTTTGAATACTGTCTGTGCATTTTTCGAGCTAGAAGCTATTCAATAAATATTTTGTAATTTGCCATTCGCTAATAATAAAATGCATAATTGGTGTATTCCTGATTTTCCTGAAAAGCGGTGCATGCGATTTAATGATTTTTCACTGCCTATTAGTCGTCACTGTTGGTCAAACTCGCTTTTATCGACAAAATTCAGCTAAGGCTGTTAATGAAGTAGCCATTCAATTCCTTCACGCCATCATTCACACTTATATACACATCTTAACTATCTACTTTTTGTAAACAGAAGAGTATGGACATGAGTAATGATTATCTTCTTACCGGCTGCACGAAAACCAAGTAACCTTAACAAATGGTCAGCTAGCTATGCCCACACCTTGTCCAACTACACATTTTTCTTACATAACACATTGCTGTCATTTATTTGCCCAATAACAAGTTTATTCGACCGCCAGCCAGCCAGCTGTAGTGGACAGTAGTGCCCATATGCCGGCGACCTATCGCCCCCTCGCTTGATACATCCCCTTAACCTACCAATACGAGTAAATCTCTTTCGCTTTGCCTTAGTGCACGCAAGCAGCAAACTTTGTTTGATTATATTCCGTTTGTTTTTCAGCTGAAACAGCTGGTCACTTGGTTGTCCATTTGTCCAACTTCTAACTTTTATTTGTTTTGGTTACTTATTTGTCATTCACCACCACTTGGCTACTGTTTAAATACTGACAAGCTTTTGCTTTCTGCTTACTACACTTCTCATGCGGGCGTGACGGACGGTAGCTAACTACTACGAGTGTACGCAGTAACATTACTTAGTACAAATGGTATACCATTATTTAGTTTCGTTTTAATGTATAATCACGGTACACCGTTGTGCGGTGTCTTTCTTTAAGACTCGTTCTTCTTTTTGTTATTCGATGTTTAAAATGTGGTGACAATTCAACAACTGTTATATACATAGCTATTGGGCTTGTGTAAATGTATACAAATATGTACCAGCAACTTGCCTAACTTAGCACTGAATTTCGGCCTATTGCTGCCATTTCGTCATCAAATTTTTCGACGGAACTGCTTTAGGCCAATCACACTAGAGCTTCCAAGGAAGCAAAGAACTACATTACTCTTCATTTGAGTAGCTCTACGCATAACAACGACGGAAGAAATGAAACTAACGGTGACCATTCGTACCGTTTTTGGCGGGACACTACCGATTTTGAGAAAATTGTCCCGCTGTATATTTTTTTAAAAGTCGGGACGTATAAGTGTCCCGATTTGTCATACATATTTGTACCGTTTTAAACCCGATTTTCAGTGTTTTTGTTTTATTAATTTAATAACAGTCTCCCTGTACTCAGAACCAAAAACTATTTCCCGTACAAACGTGGCAGAACTTTCGTTATCACAAAGAACATAGAATATAAGCGATTATTGACCTCTTTGTCGCCCACTCGGTCTTACGTGCCCTTGTGAATGGGAATCCGATGGGGTTAAGATTGGCTGTTTATAGTATTTGCTCTTTGGACTTCGTTAATAATGAATCGGTGACCGAAGTGGATTGTCCTTATCTGCCCTAACTCTCTGAGTCTGGTTGCGATACAGCGATATATATACTACATAACAAATTTGAGTTTTAGTACCGTTTCTGTGAAAACTAACCAGAGCAGGCGGGTGTGTTTACTGGTAGAATTTATAAAGCTCACCTCTATTACCAGTCCTTGGCAACATTATGGATCAGTTCTTGTTCTGTGTGATGAACCTATCTGCTCAGCCAAGTCTAACCTAACCTAACCTAACCTAACGTAATGGTTTCACCAATAAGTAGTAGACTTTAAGTATATAATTTGATTTTTAATGAGATATTTGTCAACCTTTAGCCGAATAATTGATCTTTCGATTGATCACGGATTTGATTTCTTGCTTAAAGGCTGCTTTGGTTGTAAATTCAAAGTAGGTCACTCCATAGGGTAATGCAATTATCCTGGATTTTAGCTTAAACTAAGACTAAATAATACTTTTTTTGATTCTCGTTTCTCAAAATTGCTGAACACACATTCAACAACATTCAACTTTCTAGTTCAAAGCTTAAGCACTTCCGAAGGTTATAAAAGTGAATTAGAACTTAGNTTATATAGCTCACCACTATTACCAGTCCTTGGCAACATTATGGACCAGTTCTTGGTCTGTGTGATGAACCTATTTGCTCAGCCAAGTCTAACCTAACCTAACGTAATGGTTTCACCAATAAGTAGTAGACTTTAAGTATATAATTTGATTTTTAATGAGATATTTGTCAACCTTTAGCCGAATAATTGATCTTTCGATTGATCACGGATTTGATTTCTTGCTTAAAGACTGTTTTAGTTGTAAAATCAAGGTAGGCCACTCCAAAGGGTAATGCAATTATCCTGGATTTTAGCTTAAACTAAGACTAAATAATACTTTTTTTGACTTTCAATTTAGAGCAAATATACTTTAGATTCTCGTTTCTGAACACACATTCAACAACATTCAACTTTCTAGTTCAAAGCTTAAGCACTTCCGAAGGTTATAAAAGTGAATTAGAACTTAATAAATGCGCCCATAAAGCGTTAAACAGTTCGTTAAACTACCTGCTGTTCTACCATAAAACCAAATAAAACTTCATAATGTTTGTCAATCAAAGTGGATGACAAGAAGACAAAAAAGGAGTGTTCCTACTATACATACATACATAACTATGTATGTATGTAGGCTTAGTGGCCAAAGGTAGTTAATTAGGTAACTATTAGTCTAACGCCACTTTGCCTAACTTCGTAAGCGGAAGCAGAATGGAGAAGAAGGAAATTAATAGACCCTAATCGGCGATGCTTATGCGTAAATCATTAGTAAACAAATTCAATAAACGGACTAATCCAATGCTTGATTTAATAAGCAAAATTACGACCGCCAATTGCAAAGTAGTTGGATAAGAGGCGAAGCGAAAAGAGAATGGAAGCGTATTTTGTTGAACAACTTGATTTAATATCCGCTATAAGTACTTTCTTCCGTCGCGAACACTCAACACTCCGCACCGCTCAATAATTCTTTATAGCAATGGGAAGCGGAAGCGTCAAGCGCTGAAATGGAATGGGCAGAGTGTAAATAAAAGGAAGTAGTAGAGTGGGCGAACTGTGTTGACAGCGAGCAGCAAAAAACAAAAAAATATTGAATAATAGAGAAAACATTGCATGTGAAAGTTTGCTTAAGCGTGGAGTGGGAGAAGGAAAGGGAAAGGCAAGTTAAATAGTGAAACATTTACACGCACAAAGTGATGGAACTATTAATCAATTAAAATTCTTGAAAGTTGGATTGGTGTAGAATTTTTAATTTAAGTATACAGTATTGGCCAATATAATATATCACCTCCTTTTCAAAGTCATATTGTTTGCGACTCATGTTTATTTATTTATTTTTAGGAATTTTCAATTAAAATACAGTTCATTATCTAACAAAACCCATATAAACTAGGTTTAAAAATTTTTTGAAAACTACAAAAAAAATGCTACAAAAAAGCGACGGTTCGGTTCAAAGCCGGTTTGCAGCCCTGCTACAAACTAATGCAACAAATTTTCGCCTTAATTTCAAACTTTTTCCTCAGAAGTGCTAGAATTTTTTGGAGTACACAGTTTTATAGCCCATTCAATTTTATTCTGATAATGTGCAAGTTTCTACCGTTGATTTTTTAGAATTTCATTCGCCAAAGGTATTGCGGATTTCTTCCCAGTAAAAAAAATTGTGTTTGTTCGTTATAAGGAAGCAAATGCGACAAAAAAAAAATCTAAAAAAAAACAACGGTAATTTTTAGCCACTAGAAACTTGAACATTATCAGATTAAAATTGGATGGGTTAAAAAACTGCGTATTCAAAAAATTCTAACATTTCTGAGAAAAAAGTTTGAAATTAAGGCGAAAATTTGATGCACTAGTTTGTAGCAGGGCTGCAAACCGGCTTTGAACCGAACCGTCGCTTTTTTTAGAGCTTCGAACCGAACCACGAACCGAACCATTTTTATTTTGAAATGTCAAAAGAAGAAAATGCATATCACCGCCAGCAAAAACAAAATCAAAAATCGGTGCGAATTTTAGGATATCCAATTCAAACTTGCACACATCATATAAAAAATGGTTAAAAAGTTTGAAATTATAAAGAAATTTTGTTGAAGTTTGTAAATTTTTTCTAATTTTCGTACAAAGCTTAAAATTGTGATTGTTATGGTTGCGAGATATACTTTTATATAAAAATAAAGAACATTAAACCAACAAAAGAAAAATAGTCAAATATCGCACAACTATTATTTTGACCATAAGTATGCTTTTACATACTATGAGGTTAGGCCTTACAGTAGGCCTACAACCTACCGAAAATGAGGGTTTCAACATTAAGCCAAGATTTTGAGCGTCAATTAAAAATTATGAGTGTGTTGTTTTTGTCTACTCGACTGGAGTACCGACTTGTCCAAACCTTAAAAAGTTTATAAAAAACTTTCTAATTTCACCTTGAACGCGTTGATTTTAAATATATACAAAAACAATTGTCGAACATACACGTGTGGAAGAAAATCCGTGAAAAATAATTCAAAAATCAACTTAATACTTAAAAATGTTTTTAGAAACTTGTATTAAAAAGTTTGCAATTTAGATGAAAGTTTGAACAATTTTCATAATTTTGCAATAAGTTTACTTAAAGAAATAAATATTAAATAGACAAAAAAAGAGCCAAAAGTGTTAAAATGTCGCGTCCATATTTATTTTTCCCCCACTATGCAAAAGGATATTTGATCTTAATAACAAAACCTGTTATTTTTATATATGTACATAGATTTGTCATATTTTTGTAATATTTGTATCATTTAACATTAATTAGCCATTAGAACCGAACTGCCGTGCAGGAATACTTTTGAACCGGTTCGTGAACCGGTGCAAGCTTTTTCTAGGTAGTTCGAACCACTGAATCGAACCGCACCGTTTTTTGGAGTGGTTTGCAGCCCTGGTTTGTAGTCTTTCACAAGGTTTATTAAAACTTGGGTGTATATGGGTTTTGTTAGAGAATGAACTGTATTTTAATTGAAAATTCTGAAAAACAATATCACTTCACAATAGCACCTTTTTTAAAACAGTGGTGAGCACACCACCATGGGTATGTAATTACCCTCTTACATGCAATGTTTTTAATAAAATATTACTAACTCTTCTTTAATGATTTACTTTAGTGACTGCTATGAAAAAGTGATATCGGGTATTTTTTTTATATTCATAATTAATGCATAGTGTGTATACTAATTTATATAAATTTTCATAAAAAAAAGTTATTTGGCGAAGCACGAAGCACTGGTACCTCCTCAAACTAGTCCCACAACCCCGGAGAGTCGCAATAGTCTCAACCTGAAATATGTAATTCCATCATAATGTCAACGACTTCAAAGTATTTACTCTGCAGACGCTACTTGCAGATATCCCGTGACAAGTCCACCATGGCCGCATTATTCAAAACATAGAGAAAATAAGTGAGTGTTGAACATGACATTGGCGTCGACGGGAATAAAAACCCGACTGTAGCCCCGCACCAAATCCTTGGAGTGATATTCGACAGCCCTCTACGACACATACTATAGCGATCAGCGACAAGCTTCGCAACAGAAACAATGAGCTCAAATCGCTAGTCGGCAGCACTTGAGGAAAGGATAAGGAGATCTTACTAGCTACATGCAAAGTCATCAGCCGGTTCTGTAGTAAACGAGAACTCTAATTCGCACCCGAGGACCAGTGAATCACAGTCAACTGGATGGAGATGTAGCTCAGCTTTTGCAAAATCCACTAAACCGTCCACCACTTATCTCCATCGATGGAATCAGGCTCTCCACGGAATCGTGAACTAACCCATCCCAACTCCGGTCAGGCCGGTGCAGCATGCTAACCTCTTACAGAACCAGGGCCAATTCAATACACATAACACCATGCACCTTTTCGCATTCGTCACACACCCAACCCATCTAATACGAGAGGTCATAACTCCCTCCACCTCAGCTTTATAGAACTCAGACGGGGACAATTGACGTCAAACTTTTTTATGCATCGTTAAAGCCTGGTGGAAAGGTTGTCGGAGTCTTCTGCCATGAGCTTTCCATCAACTTCAAATTAAGGCTTTCCAGACTTCTGAGGCGTGTTTTATGGCAGACGAGATGGCGGGAGAAGCTACTAAGTATTGAAATTGAGCAGAACATAACCACTGGGACCCATTTTTGGACATATGGGCCTCACACCACCTCAGCGAACGCTGGATGAAAGCTAAAACATGCGCCAATGGGAAGGTCGTTCTGGTGCAGGACGAATCGGGACAGTCAAATAAGCTGCTTTTGGTTGCAAAGCCACAGTTCCCGTAGAGGGTACTATCCCATCGCAATTTACACGCTAAGACTAGATATCCTATCTGAATATTACTGCCGCAGTTGTCTGAAGGGCTTTTGCCCTCTCATGATATCACAAAAAACGATCTCTATAATGTCCAAGTGCATCCCCACAACTTGGGTCGAACACCAACTTAACCAAGTGAGTTTCGGTTACATGTTCTCTTTCTGTTTCACTGAGCTTAATAGAGTAAACATGCGGATTCCAGCCACTCGCGCAGACCAGCTTAAACCTGGTAGTCACTGTGACTGTTTGGGAGCCCCAGACTTTCTTTGTCGGTAAAATAAAGTTATATTGATTCAAGGACCTTTTTATGTTAACTAAACACTGTTTTCTTATATACATTCGTAAAAAGTTTTAACACTTACTTGATATGGTAAAGTTATTTTCAGAACTATTATTCTTACCTAAAAAGAGAAAAAAAGAGAAAACAATATATTAGATTGATATAAAAATGGATATTTTATGATATGTCTACTACTAGAGACGTAAGCTCAAAATATAGTTTAGATATACATGACGTTGCTGATCATTTTTAGCCGACTTCAAAAATTTCAAATTATAAAAGTATGTAGGTTAAAACATAAACAAATAGAGAGGTATAAGGAAGCCTAATTTGGAAAATATTATTGAAAAAATTTAGTTCAATTAAATTGATAAGATAAATAACATATTATTACAACTAAAGTGGAATAAGAAATATTAGTTTGAAATGTATAATACAATTAAATTTATTAGGTACATGAAATGTGGCAATATGGGTGGTAAAATATAGTGGTTTAAGAAAGCTTATTTGGAAAATATTTTTAATGCTAGTTACCACATATTTGAAAATATTACATCAATTTAATTGATAAGATAAATGAAATATTACTAGATGGGTGTCAAACAAAAGTGGTTTAAGAAAGAAAGGTGTTTGAAAGAGGTTAATTAGAATAAAGAAAAATTTGCAACGTATAATCAAACGAATTGCTCGAAAACTCTTTCTGCTACATATTTTTCAAAAGGGTAGCCACTGTTATTAATTTTCATACTCAGCGGTTTAGGAATAGAGTTAATGCCATGAAATACCGTTGATATTTTGGGCCAAAAAAAAAAAGACAGATAGCCGATTTAGCATCGCATATACACGACTAAAAGACCTATCCTGATCGAAACTTTTAATCCCATTTGGCAATGTATTTTCACTTATTTGACGACGAATTCCATTAGCAGAGAAACACACCTCTTGAGATTTTTTCTTATACTAAGCATCTGTGGTAGACCAGTGGTGCTAACCAAAACTGTCATTTGTTCCTTCCGGATGTTTAAAACATATTAGATTTCTCAAACCGTGTTTCGTTTTTTTTTCATAAAAAAATGTTTTAGTTAAACAAAAGACTTAAAAATAATAATATTTTGACGCTTACACTTTTGCTACGTGTATGGCCAAGCTTTTTCCAATTTAGATGTTAGTCGGAACCGGGATCGAACCCAGGTCCTACGAATTGGTAGTAAGCACCTCTAACCACTGAGCTACACCTTATCTTAAAAATGCGAGAACTATTCGCATCTTGGGAAAAACTAACTCTGGAAGCTTTTAAGTAAGTTGTTGATCGAATTCAATATAAATTATTGTTGTTGTTGTAGGCTAGCGAAGCATTTGCCATGTTAACTCAAAAAGGCATTCACTTGTTTCATAAAATTTCAAACTTTCCCAATAGAGCTTTCTGATGATTGATGCAACCGATATTTAAGGTAGATATTCTACTGAAATTTTAGAAGCTTACTCAACATGCTAACTCATACTGAGTCATATAAACTCATACAAAAATAGTTAAGTACTCTTAGTTAGAAACTAAACACTAATTAGCGCAACAGGTGACACGCCATGTGACATAAAACTGAAAAAAAATAAAATAAATAAAAAAAAAAACAGTAAAAATGGTAGAAATTGTCACGAAAGCTCGTAGCTGCCTACATTAGTAAGAGAGAAAAATAAACAACAACAAACGGAAAGTAATTAAACAATAAAGACCGCAAGTGTTGCTATTACAATTAAGTAGAAGTAAAATAATTCATGATGAACAACTTAATGAACTGACAACTAGAATGACACGCCAGATAAAGAGAAAGCTTCAAAGTTACTATGGGTATACTTTCTATGCGTACAAGTATTACTTTACAAAATGATGGAATTCGCCTTAAACTATGAAAATGTAAAATAAATAGAAAACCTGAATAAAAGCGAGCAAGAATGGAGATTAGAAAATACGAAACAGGCGAAAATAATGTGCATGGAAAGTAATCAAAATAGTATGGTGGTAAGGGAAATGCAATAACGAATGAAAGGAAAGATAGTAAAAAAAAAAACATTTCTAAGTAAAGGTGCGGTTAAACGTGGCAATGCAAGCTGTCAAAATGCGAAATCGAAAGTCTACCTAACGTGTAAACTGCCAGAAAATACTTTTTGCAGATTTGCAGAAACCACTTTCGGAAATAAAAATTGCACAAATCGCTTTCAAGAAATAATTTCAAAATGCACGTGCTGCACTAGCAATTTTCATTTTTGCTGCAAGTGCCGTCAAACCAATCGAGTGTTGCCGTGTGACGCGTTTTTTTTTTTGGTGAATTTGAATAAAATTATAAAAATGTTGAACAAAATATGAAAAATATGTATGACTAATTTATTCTACTGATATAGAGTGTATTTAAGTATTAATGTATTACGCATTTTGTAACTGTTTTGTGGAAATTTTAGCAGGTTTAGTAAATTTTTCAAGGTAACATAGTTGAAAGTGGTCTTGTCTGCATTCACCGTGTAAACAGACAAAAATTAGTATCGGAAAGTTTGATTTTCAGAAATAAGAACTGCTTTCGAAAGCCACTTTTGGAAATTCTTGAGTTTGACAGACTTTTGAAAAGGACTTGCACTTGCCACGTCTAACAGCCACTTAAAGCAGTAAGTAACTGCAACAAATGCGCAAATGAAGTCGATGTAAATAAGCGCAAAATTCGCTCGAAAAATTAGTAAAGTAAACCGAGTAACGAAAGCGTTCTCATATTCGCCTTATTTTATTATTCACTGTTATGCAGTTTTGTTTGATATTTCTCTTTTCCTTTTGTTGTTGTTGTTGTTTTTCGTTAGTTTTTCTGCACACCTGTTTACTTATAAAACAACTTTTTTTTTTACTTTTCCACTACTAATTCAGTGTAGTGTGAACAAATAGAGTTGCTGCACCGAAATGCACAGATTTCGTGATGTCTACTGTACGAGTATGAATGAATAAATAAATGTATGAAAATATTTTTATTTTTTTTACTTGAGTAGAAAAAATTGCGCGGCGCCCCACTAATTACACACAATAAATACCAGAAATAACTAAAGAGGCTAATGAGCAATTACAAAGCAAAAGAGAAAGATGGAAATGTGCAGCGAACAGAAATTGTGCTTTGTGCTTTGGCTTTATAGGTAAAAAATAAAAATACCAGCCTACAACAATACCAACACTAAAAATAATTTCAATTAAAAAATTTAAGAGCGAATATGAGCATAATTCTCAGCGTCGAACTTTAAAAGATCAGGTAGAAAATTGGCAAATCGTATTTTCAACCACTCAAGCATACATAATTGCAAATGGCCTAGCGAAATGATTAAGAGGATAGCAAAAGCAGGTGGACATGGGCGAACATTACTCATATGCAAACTTCTTACCAGACTCTTTGAAACAACTTTTTAGTTTGTCGAGGGCAAATTTACCCATTCTCAATACATCTGACCTAAAAATATATCGTATCTCAGCCTCACGAAGGCCGCACAGTTGCAGAAAAAACGGTCTGAACGATCCTTAGCCTCCTCGCTGTTTATACCTTTGGTATGTCGCCGCTGCGGATAGTGTCCTGTTGTCGTTTCTATCAGGGCTCTTAACACTCTTCCTCCATCTCTCTCTGAGAAGAAATTTCGCCAACACACTTTGTAGCCTTTTCACGAAACACTTATTTGTTTTGTGGGTATCAATATTACAGTAACGTATGCTTAGCCCAATAATTAGCTCCGGTTCTAATATTACGTGCACCAGAAAATCGCAAATTGCTAATTCACCAGCCAGTTCATTGCCTCAAAACATCGCTACCTAGGAAAAAGGGGTCGGCTCAGGTCTGTACTCCGAGCACCTTTATATAAGGCAATACGGAATAGTAAGACTCTGTCAGTGAACGTCACTACGTATAATCGTAGACAGTCAGGCGTCGTTGAAAACACGTGACCCAGTCACGTCAAAATCTCACGCTGCTGGGTTCCTGAAAATAGCAATATCAAGGAGAACAAACTAGCCGAAGAGATGGCCAGACACGGCTCGGAAATGCCAAATTAGCGTGGCGAATAACTCCCTACAATCACCGATTTAATTTCTGCTAATCTTCTTCTTCAGAAGTTGTCCAGATGAGGACGAAGAGCGGTCAATTCACCACATCTTATGTCAGTGCCCAGTTCTGAAAATATCGAAGCTCCACAGCTGGGTTAAAGGTCATTCACAATAGGCGAATCTACCTCCGAGTGGAAGTATGTATGAGTCATTCGTACTCGCCTTCCTAACCTACCCGCTATCTTTCTACATTTCTGGGCAACTCTGCGCTTGCATTGTACTCCCCATATACCGAGTAGAGAAAAGCATCGGAAGTCTTCCTCGGAGTGCCAGCGACCGCTAGTTCCATTTTCAGTTTTGGATCCGCCGGTTTAGAACATTTTTATCAAGTTCTTAAGGCACTATCTGCATTTTCTAAAGAAACTCCAGCTATTAGTATGCCCTAGGGTATTGTTCTGGCAGCAATCTAAACAACTCTTTCTGACCGGTACACTAATCGTCATGCCACAATCCAAAAGAATGCAGTGGACGCATCGTCTTTATTGCTTCCTCTTAGATCGCATAATTCTGGGGTACCAAATTCAAGAGCCGCACAGTGGTCGGAGAAACCATGTTTTACGAGAAAACGGCATATTTTAAAACTGTGATAAATTAACCGGAATAAAGCTAAGTATTCTTACTCAGAAATGTCCAACGAACTCAAAACTCTCATTTAAAAAATGTGTCTTAACAAAGCCGAAGTAAATTTTCAAAAATCCAATATGGCGTCCAAGAATTTAAAAAACTACTGAATTTAGATTAAATTTGGTATTTACTGGTTCTTAAATTCCCTCATTACAAATTTCAAACAAGTTTTTGAAAATTCAAAATGCAAAATCGAATATGGCATCCGAAATTTCCAAAAATTCGTACCTCTATTTAAAAATGAGAAAACTGAAGTTTTGGAAATTAAGATTTTCGTATAAAATAAAAAACTCTTACAAAAACTGTTGGGGCCTAGATCAAATTGTTTGCGCTGAGCATATAGCAGACGGTCCCAACTATCCCTAATTTATAAATATAATTACTGTTATTATTTCATAATTTGATCATAAATTCATTTTAGATATGTTTCCTCGTATATAATGAATAAAATTTTGCTAAACAAACATTTTGTATTACTCAACTGAAAATGACAGTTGATTTGACAGTTGTCAACAGAAAAACTTTGAATGTGATATATAACTTGAGATCAGTGAGCCCTAAAACATAGTACGTTTAATTCGTGGGAAATTTTCCTTATTTATAGAGAAGTTGACAGCCCCTTCAACAGTCATAAACTCTTAAGGTTTTAATTTGACACGCAATTTGTGATAAGCATGTCTAAAAACCTTTTCAGTGGCATTTTGAAAAAGATTGTCTTATTTTTAGAAAAATGCATAGTTCATTTGACAGCTGTCAACTTTCAGGGTTTTTATTTGACATAAAATTTGTGATCAGCCTGTCAAAAAACGTAATCGGTGGTATTTTCAAAAAGATTTTCTTAATTTTAGTGAAATTGACAGTTGATTTGACAGCTCTCAACCGTTAAACTATAAATTTTATAGCATATTCGGATTTAGCATTACAACAATACTACAATCCCGCAGTTTTATTATAATCGTAACAGCCCTTCTAGTTTTTCGCGTAAAACACGTCTTCTCCGACCACTGTGAGCCGCTTCTGGAGTAATACTCATGGCCCACTTACTGCCCATGCGCACACTCTTATTTTGGTCAGTTTAACATAAAAAACGTGGTTTGGACGCCACCAAAAGAAGCTCCCAACCAGCTCAAATCACTGCCTCGGTCCGGACCTGTAAATGGCGGAGAGCCTATACGTAATTTTTTATTATTAAAAATAAATAAACAATAGTATTCAAAGGTTTGATTTGATTATTAAAACTGTGCTTTCGTGCACAAATCTCATTTTCACATTCACTAATCAGCAACTCATTATTTTACATTTTTACAAGTAGATAATTTTTCAAGTTCATGAACAAGAGTGCGTATCACTCAACGCTTGGCGTAAAAGCGAACGCACACGGCGCGTGTTCGATTGCTAAAATTAAGGCATATTCGTAAAATTTGCTTTTACCCCTAAAATATACTTTGTATGATAT
>NW_016165696.1:19208-26685 GCF_001687245.7 Rhagoletis zephyria | reverse complement strand
ATAAAGTCAATTGACCTTATTTCCATTGACCTTATTACCTGTCACCCAATTCGCACAGAGTTTGCGGGAACTTCCCCGTATACGCGATGGCAACGTCATCCGCATAAGCAACGACCTTGGCGGCTCCCCATTTCGTCTCTCGCAAAAAAGAGTTCACGGTTAAGTTCGATAGGATTGGTGAGAGCACTCCACCCTGTAAGATATGCACGATAAAGTGCAGTGGCGGATTTGAATATTTGTCACCGAGTTTTGGAACGATTAGCAGTAAATAGTAATATTCAAATTTATGTTATTTACTATACTTTCATTCCAATTTAAGATGAAAAAGTGGTATTTGCCTTTGAGTAAAGGCTTTCAGCTTTTAAAGAAAGCCATCATCAACAAATTTTTTTCACTTTATGTTTTAAAATGTACAAACACAAATCCTACTTTCAGTGCAGCTAACTTGAAAAAAATAAAAAATTAAAATTTTTTCAACTCAAATTTTACCGCCCCTAAATTTTTGCCGCCCTAGGCACCTGCCTATGTTGCCTGTACGGTAAATCCGCCACTGATTAAGTGTAACTACTTTTTTTAAAGCTGAATACTTGATTTTCGTTATCACCGAGCAATTCTACACAGGGATTGAATAGTGGCATCCGGTGAACAAAAACACAAATATTTGTGATCCAGTGTAATTATTGCAACAGCATTAAGTTATTATATATTCAAAAATTGCCTAGGAGTAAGCAATTAACCAGTGTGCCAAATGCAATTACCGCGTTAGAAGGCAATTAGGAAGCAAAACTAGTATTTAAAAAATTGGCAAAATTCCAGGTATTTAAGGTAGGCGCAATACTTTTACCACCACAGTAAGTAAAAGTTTCCCGAATGGCCTTACAAGGAAAGCCAAAAACTGTGGCGGAGCTCTTTCGCCCGCACTGGAGTGTTTGGAAGTGCCTGGGTCAAGTGCCACACCACAAGTACCCGAAGCTCTACAAACTCTATGCGATACTCTTGAATATTTGCTTTAGCATCGGTTATCCACTACATTTGCTGCTTGGCCTACTAAATTCGTTAACATTGGAGGAGATGTTCCTAAATCTCACCATAAGCGTGCCAGTTGCCGTTTGCTCGCTGAAGTTTTTCAATATTTGGCGTAACTTGTATAAAGTTCGTCAGTTGGAGAAAATGTTCAATACACTTTATGCGCGCATTAATCAACGCGACGAATGGACATATTATCGAGAAGTCACCATACCGAACGCATTAAAAGTTTTGTACTTATTCTATTTCATTTGCCTGGGCACAGCTGTAACCTCGGAATTGACGCTTTTGTTAATGGGCTTCGCTCACGAATGGCGACTAATGTATCCAGCCTATTTCCCCTTCGATCCCTATGCAACGACTGGCAATTATGTGTTGGCGCATTTGTATCAAATAATCGGCTTGTTGGTGCAATTGGCTGAGAATTTGGTCAGCGACACTTACGGTGGCATGTGTCTGGCGCTGCTGGCCGGACATGCACATCTGTTGGGTAAGCGTGTGGCACGCATTGGCTATGATGCGAGCAAGACGTGTGAGGAGAATAATCGCGCGCTGGTCGATTGCATTGCGGATCATAATATGTTATTTGAGTAAATTTTTTTTGTGAGAATGTGACAGTCAGTGGTGGAAAACGGCTAATCTAAAACTTTTACTTGCTTACAGCTGTCATCGCGCTATTGGCGAAATAATTGGCGTAGGCATGTTTGTGCAAATCATTTCGGCGAGTCTCATTATGGGCATAGTCATCATCTATATGGTTTTTTATGTGAACAACGCCTTTGAGTTCGTCTACTATGGCATCTACTTGTTCGGCTGCACGATGGAGGTATTTCCCACCTGCTACTTTGGCACTTATTTCGAAATCGAATTCGACCAACTGACCCATATGCTGTTCTCGTGCAATTGGATGGATCAGGGGCGTGAATTTAATAAAAATTTGCGCATTTGTGTAGAGCAGTCGTTGCGGAAGCGTAGTTTCCGTGTCGGTGGCATGTTTCATATAAACTTGAATACCTTCTTTGCAACTTGTAAGGGTGCCTACTCACTATTGGCGCTCGCCCTGAGCATGAAATAACTCGGATGAATGCAGGGGAATTTGTTGAAGATATCTAACAAAAAAAACTTAAAAAAAAATACACAAATATCTGCTTAAATATTTTCACCGTGCACCTCTAATGTAGCTTTTAGATTGCAATAAATTTATCAACTACACAGAATTTAAATACTGGAAAGTTTAAATTTGCATATACACTAGGAATTTCATTCTTTTATTTTGAAAAACAAATCAAAAGGTTTTGTTTAATCAGACGAGTACACAGTAACGCTCTCATAACCCGGCTAAGGCGAACCCGGCAGGCAAATTAACTAAATAAATTTTTGCCTAACTCTAACCACTCTTAGGAGGTCCTGGCTAAGCCACCTCTAAAGCCAAGTCGCCTTCGCTCAGGCAAACCACTGGGTCAAGAATATGTCTACTAGTCACGTACTAATAGAAAAATCGTCTTGAAGTGTGATAAGAGTAAGGAGGGTGAACTCGACCTCTCGATCAAGAGAGAAAATCAGACCACTTTGCCCGAAAGTCACTTAAATCCATCTACATCACGCCAAAGTATTCTCGCCTGCTATAAAGCGTCGATTAATCTGAGTTAAGACTTGCTTAAAGCCTATTCACTAAGCGCCATGTTAAATGGAAAGTAAATTTAAACCGCCAAGAAAGTAGTGATGGAGCGTGATGGATGGATTTCGGCTCTCGCCATTTCTTGGTAGTGGCATAGGTAATATTCTGTACTCTTGCAGGAGTTATGTATGTGCAACCCTGTAGACCAAAAGTTTGACGACAAGGCTCATAAAGATACTAACAATGTCTGGTATGAATCTGGGTAGTGGTTTGTTGGCAGACGACTCTTGGATGCTCTCTCGCCAGACGTCTCTTGAGACCAACGAGATTGCAAGTATTCGGGTAGCAAATCAGTGTCGTGTTCGGAAGGAAGCTTTCTCAAATATTTTTAGATCGACGACTGAGCTGAAGATCGACCTATATCGGCAGCCGGATTGAAAACGCCCTATCTCAGCAAATTTTTGAAGAACACCCACTCCGGAATTTGGTTTAAGGCCACCATATCTCATAATTTGTTTGAAGAACGCCCTAAATCAGCAAATGATTCAAGAATTTCATACCTCAATGTAAGTTCAATATACCGGCAGCTGAGATAGGGCGTTTCTGAACCATTTGCTGAGATGGGGCATTCTTCAACCAAATTCTGAGATGTATACCTATGGCTTTTCAATAAAATTTTGATATAGGACGTTCTTGTGCCATTATCTGTGATAGGGCATTTTCGAATCAGGTGCCGGGATCGGTATGTCCTACACTTTGCCGTCGAGATAGAGTGGAGTTAGCTTGGGCTATCAAGTCTTTCGATACGTTCTAATCAGCGGGGTTGGGTGGCATGGTACCTGTGATCTCGCAACACTTATGTGACAGCTTGGTATTTATCTCATTTAACAAGTATTTTCTTAAGATTATACAAAACACTAATCTCATCCTTAAACCGTTCTTAAAAGCCAAATTTACCAACACAATAAAGGAAAGTACAAGCATCCAGACCGAAACATGCATAAAGTAAGGGTAGATCTGCAGAAAACGCCGTCCCCGAAGTAGTAAGTACTAAAGAGAAATATTTGGATTATAACGATAATCACCTAGTAACTTTGTGGATATTAAGGGGTTATCAGTAATGCAGTTTAGTTCTATATTAGCATGAATCGATGACAAGCTTGAAAGCTGCCTATTCTCTTAGGTGCATTTTCCGCTTACGTGCACAATTTCGCCAAAATACTGCTTCATTAAATGGATTTTGTACGAAATTTTCTCTTTTAGCTGCATTTCACCTTAGCTAACCTTTTCCGTTTAACAGCCCTGTTTTTGAGTAAGTTTTCTTCGATTTGTACTTCGCTTACCAGTACCAAAATCTCACATATTAATTACATAAATAATTTTCGTAGTTCACAAGGTGCTGAAGATGGTATCCTTTCAACTTCAAAAGGAATCTTTCACTCTACTGGTTATGAGATTTTTTCGGATACTTATAGCGGGGGTGATTATGACTTAATTCAGGTTTAATCTCATTTGTAATATGGTGAAATTGGTGGTGGTGGAATTGGGTGTGGGAGTTACGGTGTGATGAATTCTGGTGTGGTGAGTTAAGGTGTAGTGAACTTAGTTGTCGTGAGTTGAGGTGTGGTGAATTCACCTAAACTCACCACATGGGTACGATTAGTGATGGGACAGGGTAAATACCTAATTGGTAAATTGAGCATTTACCGGTAAATACCTAGATATTTACCCAAGTACTTGGGTACTTACCCAAATTATGGGTATAAATAATAAGTACTAGTGTTCGCCCAGCGGTTGAAATTCAACCGCTAAAATTAAGGATAGTTTATGAGAGTTGAGTTGAGCTGAAATAAAATTAGTTGGAATGGGTTACGGTGTGATGCCCATTGATAAACATGCAGCTAAAATGGGTCTTCCATTTAACCCTCGATGCAGTAGCTGTAATCTTGAGAGAAGTAAAGAAACGATCCTACACTATCTTTGCGAGTGCCCAGCATTGACACGATTAAGGCAGGACACACTCGGGAGTTTTTCCATCCAAAATCTTGGTGAGATCTCCAAATTCACCATAACTAACCTAAATAGATTCATCGGAAAATCCAAACGCTTTAACGAAGCCAACGAATCATGAAAGCAGATAAAATCAAGGGTCCCAGAGAAAGCGTATCAATCACTACCTGATAGGTAGTGGTAACTGGATCCCGGGAATGTACTCAGCCGACGCTGCTACCTACCAACCAAGAGTTCAACAGTTTCTTCCATAAGAACTTAAAAAAATTGTTTGAAGTAAAGTTTTACAAATCGTTTCTGCTAAGGCCTAGATAGAGCTATATTCAAAGATATATCTTTTTTGTGTATGTATATATCTGGAAGCTTTTTTAGTATATAAAAATGCGGGAAATCATTTGGCTCCAAATGGGTAGCCTATTTTTTATATTTTTGCAATCGTCTCTCTTAACGAAATGTCCAGCAATCGCCGAAATATCACTACTTCTAAACCCAAACAAACTCCTTCAGGTCAGCTTCAAATTTCATCTGTATATTAGCAAAAGCTAACTCCCAGCCATAGACAATGCCTTTTCGCTGTTGATGCATTCCATCTTGTCATTATTGGCTGTCACAACGTTGGTGTCGAAAGTTTTGAACTTTGCTACTATCAGCCAGAGCAACCGTAAAACTGCGCATTCCTGCTGATGCTACTCAGTTTAACTTTGTTGTTCGTATTTTTTATTATTTTTGTTTTTTAATAATTTTGTCTATTCTTGGCGTGTTGCAAAAGCATCAGCTTAATATATTCCACACACGCTCGTATAGCAAATGCGACAACATCAGCCGTCTGTCGGCCTGCTAAGCTGCCTGCCTGCCCGCCTGCCCGCACGCCCGCCTATTTGTAATCAGCAGCCGCAGCACCCTTCCTACACCACTTCACCGACCAGCTACTTATGCACTTCGCCTCGAGCAGCTAATGGCAGCTGCTCATAACTTCCAAAGTTTTCTTTCGACGGCCTGCCTGCCTGCCTTGCAATTGCGCTTTCACAAATATTGCCATTTTTTATTCGAGAGCTTTTCTTGCTACGTACGCTTACAGTTACTTTGATTCGCTGTCGCCTTAAATGGTATTTTCCTACATTTGATTTTATTTTGCCCAACAATTTTGCCAGCGCATGCACATATTGGCTTTTGATATGTTTTTCATGTATGTATGTATTTTTTTTTATTTTTTTCCCCCATTTCAAATATGCGTGTTTTCTCTATTTTTTTCAATGTTTGCCCATCAGTTTGCTGACAATGTTGCTTTGCCATTTTCCTTTGGTTGCTTGTGATGCATGTCGCTGCGTACGTGATAGTATGCGTGCATATATGTGTGTGTGTGTGTGTGTGTGTGTGCGCATTTGTGAATTTTTCATATCCTGCCTATAACAGGAAGTCACAACGAATAAAATTGATATTAAGTTATGGCAGAAACTTTTATTATTATGCATCTATCATCGTTGCTAAGTTCAATATGACTTGATACAGGCACACATACGCACACACATATGCACATTCAAGCAAACACAAATGCTGGCATACATACATATGTGACCCTGTATGTTATATGTATGTCTGTATACAACTCATCAGCATTCCAAAAATAAAATGTCACACTAACTGACAAACTGCACACGCCCATTCTCTCCAAAGCACTGAGTCATGTGAGGATAAGAACTTGAAAAGTATTTAGTAAGCAGCAAGTTTCAAGTGCTGCGCTTGTTGTTGGTGGCTCATTTTTAGTTAAACCATAAACTAAATTGCACAGAGAATCGTTTTATAAAGTTGTAGCTTTTTAAACTTCGCTAAGTTCTTGGTTTTTACTTTCCTCAGGTGTTTTATTTTTTTCCTTTTGATATGGAAATGATACTCAGAGAGATCAAACAGTTCGTGAAATTAGTAGGAAGGTGTGTGAACACAAAAAAACATAAAAAACTATTTCCTTCCTAGTTAGAATACTTTTCCTTCGACCTTTCACAAATTTAATTTATGTGTGTATAATTACCAACAATCCAATGTTCCAGTTTTTGCACTATTCCACAAGACTGGCCGCCATTCCAGCAGGTGGCGGCAACAGAGAGTTGTATGGAAAGTACGCTGAGGCAATAATAATGGGTTTCCAACCGTTTTTGCCTTTGAAGCTCAACCGCGCTGCCATGAAGTCCTGGCAGCAGAACTGTGCAAGCTTGGTTACAGTGAAGTGAGAAGCACTATAAGTAGGGCTGCCAGATATCTCTGATGCCAAACCGGGACACTTAAGGAGGGGAGAGGCCGCTCGCTCCTTTGCATTTCGTTTCGACAAAAATTACGTACGAAAAGATGTAGTAAAATTTTATTTTGACAAAAAAAAAACAAGAGATCATGAGATCATTACAACGTACACCAGCAAAACAAAACAATTTATCACAACTAAAGTACAGAGGATTTTCCACAATACATGTACCTTTTTTGTTCCTTATAGAAATACAGTTTATACTAAATACGTCAGAAAACATAAAAATAAAATTTCTACACTTTGTGCAAAACTCGGGAAAATGCAATAATTTTGCATACAAATTCACAACTTTCTATTCAGACTTCTTTATAAAAATTTTGAAAATGAAGTATTGCAGCCCATAAAAAATTAGTTGATTTTTGGTATTGTTTTTACTGAGAGTTTCTTCCACACAAACTACTTATGTTCGACATTTGTTTGTATGTGGAAGACACTGTCAGCAAAAAATAAATAATTGCAAAAAATCAACGAAATTTTCTGGTAACTTCAGACTTGCACCTTACTGATTGGCTCAAAAGCTACACTTT
>NW_016165696.1:0-18865 GCF_001687245.7 Rhagoletis zephyria | reverse complement strand
AAACGATAATCAAATAAAAAATATTCATGTTTACTATGCCTTATTTCCCCAGTAAATTCATAAAATTTTTCTCAATATTACAACGCGTTTTTTCTCTCAGTGTAGTCGTTTTTAGGCAAAATTTGTGCAATCAAATCGAAAACCGGGACACTTAAACGAAACCCGGGACATTTTAAGGTTGGACCGGGACACCGGGACAAATAATTTAAAACCGGGACATGTCCGGGAAAACCGGGACGTCTGGCAGCCCTAACTATAAGACATGCTGTCGGTATGACCGTGATTTTGTCGTATAGGATGTTGACACCACACCCAGAAAAAGGTTTAGTTATAATAACCAAGATTTGGTTATAGTGATCAAGTGGCATAGTTGGATATGGCGAAATAAATATATAGTTCACGAAAGTCTGCAATTTACTTAAGACTTCTAGTTGGGACAAATGTATATTTGTTAATAATTACAAAACGACTACCTTGATTGGACAATATTGTTAGTTGAATAAAATCATTGTTGAGCAAATATAAACAATGCTTTGGTTGATACAAGTTTTCAATTAATTTTGTGAACTTGCTGTAGACTTGAATCAGCTAACCGTTTATTATTAGGAAAAAAGTTTCAGTTTGACACAAATAAAAATTTACTCGATGTTTGTTGTGTTTACTTTCTTCTTTTATTTGCATATATTAAGCATAAAAATACGTACATATTTACATAAGTTAGTTACTAAAGTAAATAATACATATGTATATGGTGGTAAGAAATATGTATATGTTGGTGATGAAACAGGAACAGTCGTGCGAAAACCCAGGTCAATATCTGCTGGAAGTATACTGCTTTGCTTTTTCCTTAGCTAAATAGACACTTTCAAATTATAATTCACATGAATTATATATCCACTGAAAAACCCCGGTTGGCATCAAACTTTATATTTTTAATTAAACTTTAAACTATGCGCGCACCGAAACAACTCGCGATGATAGCAAAACTGAAACTGAGACAAACAAGTATGGGCATGTCATAGCACACATGGCGCAGCGATCGACATGCCATAGCTTACTGAGCGCTCTGGGACCACATGCGTGTTTCACCCATATACGAACAGCGGTAGCGGAGCAATGATTTCCACGCACAATGCAATGGTCGGCATACTAGCGCATTCAAACGATTCAATAAGTGGGACTGTGTGCATTGCTCAGCTGGCGCTCTTCGTATGTGCTCAGAGAGCGCTCAGCATTCTTTAGGGGTGGCTCACAAGCATGAATATGTTCCACTCTCAAACCAAATCGTGGTTGCCTCAACTAAGATTTGGTAACTATGACTAAACCACGTGTTGAAAGAAAGCTTATCTGCATTAGCAGAGCTTAATAACATCCTTTTATGAACCATACGTTAAGTTGAATGGAATTTGTAGAAATATGCTTCAAAGAAATATTTATTAGTATTAACCAAACCCTTCAACTAAATTAACGATTTGTTACAACCTAGATGAATATTAGAAGCTTTAATATATTTAGTTATAATTACCAATCGATGGTAATAGTTCCCAATCCTTGGTAACAGTTCCCAAATATTGTCAAAATTCGGGAACTAAATATCTTTAGTTGTCGAAACTAATCCTTTTTCTCAGTGCACGTAACCCATTCAGTGTACATGGGTTTTGCTTGAACACCCAGGGCGTCTGAATGTTTGTTATGTGGGGTTTTGTATGCAGCAGTGTTAACCTTCTAAATACTTATACGAGAAGTAGCAGCGTTAAAGTGCTGCAAATTTATTTGAGTAACCGTCATTAGTCATCTGCCGAATCAAATCCGCCCTTCCAGTTACGGCAATGAGTGGCGGACCTCTTACGGCCTCTTATTAAGTTGGCTGGGTCCCCAGACCTCCTGACGCAGTTCGAAGGTTTTGATGCATCGAGGGCATAGCGAGGGCAGTTCTTCCTTCTCCCACATTTTCATTACTTCTAGACTTGGTTTTAGGCAAGGTTCTCGTAGCGCCCGAAGTTGGTATGGCTGATACCGTCTTCTTCTGTCGCTGTCCTCAAATGTAAGATCAGGAATTGGACAACGCGACACTAGTACCCGTCACACTGTGACTCGAATAGGCATTGGGGCAGATATTGGTGGGTGTCGCCGCAGGTTTCTTTCCCTTTTGCTGCGTTCGCCAGCAGCTTTGGATGCCGATGCATCCAACAAGGTCCGTCTGGCTTCTGAAGTATCTTCCGTAGACCTGGGCCGCTTACTGGATACAGCAGCAGGAATTCCGCGAGCCACACAAGAGTGTTTCCCCCGGTTACGTTACGCCCTCCGATTCTTTTTCATTTTCCTCCTATTCTGAGGATAAACCCCGTCATTGGAGGGTCGGTGGCAGCGAGCTTCGTCCCGACCCACTTCCCCCTTCACCAGGATGTGTTGCTGGCTTAGAGAGAGAGATAGATAGTTGGTTGGGTAAGGCACTGCGGCCGGTGGGTCTATTGTGCCCCGTGTTGCAGGCTTACTTTGGCAATAGTTGGGGCCTCCATATTCCGTGCCCCTGCTACAAATTCCGGTGGGCACCACCTGGAGTATTATCAGCCGTCCGGGTTGGTGAGTACTTCAGGGGATATTTTTCCTCCTTCTTCACGAGACGCATGAATGTCATTGCCATGCGAGATACACACATCGTACTGATTTCAGTCGCCGTTTACGACAAGCATGCCCTACTGCGGGTATATTCTCGCGCATAGCCGCAGGCGGTTGAAGCTAATTTCTGACTTTTCATTCGGTCGAGACTGGGTGTTTTATTGTTAGACTTTTATTAGCGCTAGACCTCACTGACATCGCAGGAGTCTGCATGGCGGATGAGCTGGCCAGAAGAGGCACCCTCGAGCCGTCCTCACCAAAAAATGGAACCGGGAGTACTTTTGAATATATGCAGACTACTTTTGGAGAAATGGGCAAGGTCTTTCTGGCCGATGGTGGGCCGAAAGTGGTCTATGGATCTCCCAAGGCTTACAAAGCTATAGCTGTGAGTGTATTTACAGGAAACGGTCTGAGTGGAGTTCAAGACAGGATATAGCGCAGCATCCTCATTGCAGGCAGTCGAGAGTTACCGTTGGTAGTGATATCACATACGGCCATGGCTAGTGGTGTAGGCTAGCCCTTGTTTCGGGGCAACCACCTTAACCGAACCAATTTATATGCATTCGTGTTACTAAAATTATATTTATAATATTGGCAAATTATCTGCTTGAAGCACTTTGCCAAAATCGTGTATTTACTTAATTGTAATTGCAACACTATTTGCTTCTAAGTATGTTGCAATATGACGGCATACCGACCGATGAACAGCCGCCAAGAATTAAATAGGCACATAATCACCTCTGTACCGTTAGTGTCAGTTACACCACCACCTAAATAATTTGGTAGATAGCGCAGCTGTCACAACTTTTTGGCAAATTGCTAACATATTAAGCACAAACAAATAACAAACCAAACCAAAAACCTAAAACCACTAACTGACTAACTCTTTTGAATATCGGTGGCCGTAAAACAAAAAAAAACGAAACCCGAAAGAAAACTTTAAACCTTCCAGCAAATTTATGGCCACATTAACATGAGAATTTTAATCGAATTCGCCAGGCAAGCACCAATGCTGTTGAGCAATGCCAAATTTTCAAATGTGTTGCATACAACAAATAGTGCCAGATCTGTCTTATTTGCCTCTCCGATAGTTAGGCAAACAAACAAACAAGTAGTTCGTGACAAAAGCAGCTGTGCACGTTCTTATCATCTGCTGTGTCCGTCTCCAACACCTAAAACAGTTGCAATAATTAACTATGCACTTTCAGCATTTTTTAGGCGCCCACTTTTTCAAGTCGATAGTGCCACAACGTTAAGGAAGTTTGTGTAGAAGCGCTGGAGGAGCTATTTACAAATTTCGTGTGGGACTAACTAGTTGCAATTGCCTGTCGCTCGCATTTTGGTTGCCAAGTTAGGCTTATTAAATAACCACAACATTTAAAATAACAGCGCGCTCGCTATCTCCATTACGTAAGTATGTAGTTGGATCCCTACTCTGGCCATATCGCCAAATGTTATGGTGTTGTGTTGGCGGGTTGGTGTGCAAATTTCCATAATAAAGAAGACAATATAAAATTTTTAGTGGCACAACGATTCAAATATTTAATGTCATTTTATTTAGAAAAAGAGTGATTTAAGTTGCGATTTTTGTTTCTTTTTCTTATTTAGTCCCTACTATTATGGTTGTTCTAAAGTTGTTGCACATTTGAATGTATATATGTAAACGTACGTATGTATTTACATTAGAGTGGTCCAAAAAGACATCGGGGAAAAAGTTAGAAATGTTAGGCTCTCACAAAGTAGGATTTTTTAAATGGAGAAAGAATATCCGTATTTTTCATTTAAAAAAAAAAAAAACATTTATATTTAGATCTGCCGCAAAGCCCATGAAATTTTCCGTGTATTTTACACGGGGAAAAACACTTTTTCATAGAAATGGTATAGAATACCTTGAAACTCAATATTTTTCGATCGCAAAACTTTGTTTCTCTTTATGGGGAAACCAAAATATTTTCGCCTATAACTTTTTAAGTAGCCTAGGTGGCGAGATAGGGATTTCACGTACGCATGGAATAGGGCTTGCAGAATACGATAGCATATATAACTCCATTCTTTCTTAAATCGACTTAGGCGATTATTGCTTGTGAACACAGATTTATCGATACTGCTATCGATATAATAACCTATTTTGTTATCAATATTTTAATAGATTTAGCTATAGATATGTTTATCTTTTTTGTTATCGATATTTTTCCGGCTGTTTCTGGTGGAAAAACAACAAACAGCGATCACATGTGCAAGTCTAAGTCCGACAAGATTAAAATTTTTTAACACATCCGCCAATCACGACTCAGAGAAAGTTGGAATATATAATTTCATTCATACAAATCTGAGCATTTTTAAAAATACATCCGCCATTTGGGATTAAAAAATCGACTTCAGATTGGGGATTCGCAACTCTAAAGAACCGTGGATACTGAATTCAAAAAATCACAAGGCAATTGATTAGGCGGCTACTAATATCAAGCGCCTAAATGCATGCTATGCAATGCTGTATGTGCAAACATATTCCTTATGTAATTTATGAAATTTTTGCACATATACTTCTCAACTGCCATCTAATAAAACTTTCATAACTTATAATTTGATGGCAATTCAAATGTCTATTCTGATGCATTCACCGGGCAATGCTTCGGAATGTTTTGGTGGACTCTGTGTGGCTTACAACCATGAGGGCCCACTACTTTTTGGCCCAGTAAATATTTTTTTTTTTACATAAGTACATGCAAACATATTGGTCTCCCCTCTCACTGAGTTATTTAGCAAATATTTTATTGATCGATTCAGCACAGGAACAAACCCGAGGAATTGCTTTCCTCCATAGAAACCATAAATGCCTTGATCTAGAATAACGGCAAAATACTGATACTTTTCTACTTCCGAAAATATTTTGATTTTTTTAATGGGTGCAAAATCGTGTCGAACGGTTTTAAAATCTATTTTTATTACACCAAAGTTACATTCACAATAAACAAATGGATTTATTCATAAAAACAAAATAGATCTAGATACAAAATTTCGATTTACAATTTTTGGGTGAAATTTTTTTTCCTATTAAAATAATTTAATTTTCTTTGAAACATTTTTTCCTATTCAAAAATATTAAGAAATTTTCAATTTTTTTAATAAAAAAAACATAATAGTTGGTTAATTTTTCCGACTAGAAAATATTCTGAGCCTTCTCATCTTTGTTTTCGGTTACAAAACCTTAATTTTCTATTTTTTGAAGAATGCACTTTCTTAAATATCTGCTAGCAAGTACTTTATTATTTATTTTGGAACAAATTTCCGTCCCTTGTCAAGTTTGGTTTGGAGACAAACCGGTTCCGGCGTTGTGCCATCTTCGGTGTTATTTTTCGTTCTCTGAAGCACGAAGGCCAGAAGTCTCAAAATATTTTCTTTCAGATAACAAAACAAATTCGACCATTTGGGTTGAATACAATTGACTTGCTCTAATGCTTATATAGTGCATTCATGTACACGTACGTATATATTTACTTCTATATCTGTACATCTCTCGCGGTGCTGATTTTTTTCTTATTTATGTAGTATTTATGTAGTAGTTATTTATGTAGTAGTTATTTCAGAAACTTTTCCCACCAAGTATGTATATAGCACAACCTTATGTCACTAGAAATTCATATACACACATACATATGTAAATGTACACACATATGCTTATATATAGATATCTTATTACATTAAACGAGCAATTCTTGTATATGTATATATATATATATATCCACAGGGTTCTCGGAAACTGCTGTAACGATTTTTATGAAATTTTGTACACAGATAATGTTTTGGATTTTAAGGTTATCTGAATAGGCATTATCTCCGAAGTTGCCACCTATTCGAAAATAGTTACAAATTAATTAAAACATGTTGTATCGTGATATGGGTATCAAAAATATTTTTTATAGGGTTGCCACCTATTTTGAATCGCATATTTATTTAATTTTTTTGTTTAGAAAAAAAATTTTAAATATTACTATTCATGGGTACCAAGTGAAGGTTCTTAAATAATGCTTTCCCTATATACAAAATGTTATCTTTGAGGATAATAGTGGAAGGTTGCCACTTATTTTCGATTTTACACAATTTATTTAAAACATCGAAATATGGATATCAAATAAAGGGGGTTGTTGAGAACTTTGGTCAGAAAATATTTTCCATCAGGGTTGCCACACTTTTATGTAATGTAATGCAAATTTTTATTTTGTTGATCTTAATCAACATTTTTTTTATGTATACACAGTACATACATCGCAATATATGTATCATGTATTCCGGAATAGCATTGCCACCTAAATTTTAGAGTAAGGAATTTACTTAACAATTATCAAAATCCTAATTTTTTTTGTTTATTTCCAAAATATTTTTTTTAAAGCTATCTAAATCTTGAAAACTTTTGAAAGTATATGCACTCTGGGCAAAGCTCGGTCAACCTAGTACTGTACATAGTACGCCCAACAACTCTTTGCCAACCATCTAAAATCAAATACGAGCGCATACCAATGGAGTAAAGTTAACCGCAACAACCGAGCAACCAAACCATCTAGCGAGACTTTTCACATCGTAACTAATGGCAGCAGATAGCAGCTGTAGATTTTTATGTGAATGTACATGTGTAGGTAAGTTAGTAAATATATCTCTTTATTGCTTTTTTTTATTTTCCACTATTTTTCTTTTACATACTTTCAATTTGACTTTATGCCTTTTGCTGTGACTACGGCACATCTGCCTGCCAGCCGGTGCTATTCATGTGAACACTTTGTGGTCTTCGCTTGTAATAGTGTGTGAATGGGTAGCTAATTTGTAACTGTCCTTGGAGTTGCATTTAACGTAAATAGTTATGGGTGGCACAGAATAATTGTACACTCTGTTGACCATATTATGTCGATATATTTAGGTATATAAAAAGTATTTTGCTAAGTGCTAAATTTAAAAAAAAAAATTAAATAAAATTAAAAAAACATAGTTGAGAAGAGGGGTGGTCCTGTCTGTAGCGTAACCGTGAGTACTTTACAAACCCATTCGCATCGATTTGCAAAGAACATTTAGCAACAGCTTGTGCAAAAAGCGGAAAATACTTGAGAGGACAATTTCAGCATTTCGAAATAGACATTTATGGAACCGTTTGGGCTTAAAAAATATGTTTGTAAAAATTTTTTTTGGGAGATCCTTCCTTATATGCGAAAAAATACAGCAAAGAGACTTGCCGAAATTTTGCGACTTCTTGCAACTTCGGCACTTTTTGTTCAATGAGAATAGAGCTTTGCGAATTCGTTTCAATAAAACCCGTATTCCTTTCGGGCAGTTGCCAAGGTTCAGTGAGGCAAGACTTCTTGGTTAATGTGTCACAAGGCAGCCTATAGCTTATAAGTATGTCGACAACCAGGCACGACAACTGAAATTATCTCATACAGGATGTCCACCAATAAAGTCGTTCGCTTGCAGCTAAATAATTTGTAGGCTGACCGGATGCAGATGGCTGGACGTCTATCATCAAGTAATAGTATGGATCAAAAGAGCAAATGAGACGGCAAAGTGCACTAATTTTCTGACTTTTCAAATAAATTATATACAAATACCTCTTAGACATTTGCACAATAAAATACCCGTAGGTAAATATTTCATATTATTGAAATGCATGAATTTATGCGCAACCAAGCCACAATATTGCTTTCTCTGAAAGTAAAACCTAAAAAATATTCCTTGTAGCGTATCATATAAAAAGTAATACACAAACTTTTTTGTAATAAACATTAGTGCTGCTGCAGCAACTACTTGCTATTTATTTCTGAAAAAGAATAACAATATGTCGCTACCCATAGCACAACTAGCCAGCACAGTATTGGCAAGAAAAGTAGTAAAGTAACGTAGTGTCTATTGCCAGCAGCGCGACAACTTTGTCGCTAATAAATTTTGCAGCAAGTGTTTGAATTTATGTTAACCGATTTGGTTTTTGATTACCAGCTTCTGTTTTTTTTTTTGTTTTTTTGTAAATACGAGTATGTAAGCGATTCCACACAGCCTCTTAGAGCAGCCTTTTACAGGAGAGGATGTTTGTTGGCAAACCACCAATAACAATTATGATGCGGTTTACACAGGCTTTCGAATAGTTGGTGTAGTAGTAACGAGGCCAGTTGAACAGAGGAGAGTATAAGGAAAAGACTTTACTTGTTAGTTAACGGTTTAAGTAAGTGATATGTGTATGAACTACAAGTGACGGTAATTTTTTTCCAACATAACTATGGCTTAGATTTGGCAATGGTAACAGGTTTATATAAGCTAATCTTCGAAAAATTTTCCACTATTTAAAATAAGAAAGTAGCACTTTAGTATCGAAGATACGCAGAAGAACGTACAAGTAAATTTGCTTAGAGCTTAGTTGAAGCTGATGAAGAATTATAATTTCAAATCCAAATGAATTTGGGCCAATTAGTACCTAGGCCTTAAAAAGATACTAGTTAGTACATAGGACCGAGTTTCTCATTTTTGGAGTGAGTGTTGTTGTTGTCACGCTAATAATATTTCCTTTTGCCAAGCGTCTATGCAATTCTTTTAAAGTTTCCATGTACCCACCACTTATCAGCTTATTGCTCTGATAACGATTTTAGAGAATTTTTTCACTTCAAATTTTAAGTCAAAAAAGCTTTAATGTACACATATGTATGTATGTATGCGACTTTTCTACAGACATTTTAGATAGTTTGCACTATTTACGTTGTCAACACTTGAAAACCATGTTTGACTTGCATCAATGCATCAATTGATGAGATGACTTTATGCACATGGTATATTTACATTAGGGTGGCGCAACATTTATTTGTTTTTTGTAGCCGCACCTCAGAGTTTAAGAATATTTCAAATAAGTAGACCCTTTTTAAAAATCGGTTTGTAACCGAGACGCTGGGTCTTTCAACTTTTTTGCATAGAAAAATATGTATTTTTTTTTTTTGGAAAACGGCTAAAGAATTGTTAAAAATAAATATTGTTTGATCAAATAAGTATACTTACCTACAAAAAATATGCATATGATGCATATTTTTGTTACAAAAAAAAATACTAACTAATAGCGCCCACCAAAATCCGGGCACTGATTAATCGAACACATTAATAAATGTTTGATTTTTTTTATTCACAATTTGTGCAAAATTAAAAAAAAACTGCAAATTTTTGGCGCTTTTTATTAAATAGTTCAAGATAAATTTGAATATGAAATCTTGTAATTTATTGAATATTGGTAAAAAAAGTGTAAGTTTGAAGCAACTAAGACTTGCCGGATAATTTTGTCAACTTTTTTTCGTTGAACATATTTTTCATTTACTTCCAAATAAAATTAAAAAAAAAGAGTAAATGTTATACGGAAAAAAATAAGCAATGCTTTCGAAAAAAAAAAAGTTTTAAGTGCAGAAATTTATTGCCTTAGGCTCAGCGGAGTTTCAACGAGATTATTGAGTGACCGGATTTTGTTGACCGCACTGTATGCACATTTAACAAAAATATATTATTTTGTGTGTTCGTTGGCACACAATAGTTGGTAAAATTTTAAAGTTGAATATGCGACATTGTTTTGTTTCTAGAAGATTTCTGGACAGATATATTTTTATTCTATCAAGAAGAATTTTGTTTTAATTATTTTTTAGCAACTCTACGAAAAAATTACGCCCCCCCTCCTCTCTGTAAAATATATTACTTCAAAGCCATAGCGGGATGGTTTAATATTAACCGATTAAAAAAAATACAGGCCTCTTTATTTGCGATATTCTTCCAAACAGTTAATTTTCCTGCGCATTTGTTGACCACCCTAATAAACATAGACACAAATCCTGTTTCAAATCATTACTTTTCACATATGATGCAAGTATGTATTTATGTACATGCCAGTGTTGCCAGATTTATTTTTTTTTTTTTAAATGACAAATTTCCTTAAAAACTTATATTCTCACCAACCTTCAAAAAAGAAGAGAGTTTCTAAAAAATTTTGGTTTTCTGATTTTGTTAAAAATAAATTACAAAAAAAAACATTCATTTAAAATAGTTCATTATTTTTCGTAAATTCGATACCTCAAGATTAGTATCTCTTGAAGCACTATTTTTTAATATTAAATAGCGCTGCAATTTCTAGTTTATTTCTTGTTTTATTTAAATTGATTTCGAAAAATATTCTTTTCACGTCTGCTGTGGCAACTGGAATGCAAAGGATAGCTGAAACCATTTGTTCCTAATGAGGAAATGGTACATACACACATGTTCGTAGATAGATATGCACAAATTAAAGACACCACACTCCGCTTAGTGGCGCGATGAAAACATTGCTAGCGTATATTTACTTTGCCTTTTCTTCGTTTACCTCCAGGCCCACTCGCTTCGCTTGCACATCTCGTTTTGTGAAGGCAGACGATGCACTTGATGAAGTCGATGTCAATGTTATACGCCGGTAATTGAACTGTTTTATAAAATTTACCTCAGGGATTTTGTTCTGTAGCTCTTATTATCGTTCCAACAGTAAATTAAAGAAATCGGACGAGAGAGAGTCGCCCTGACTCAAACCTTGTTTGATTTCAAACGAATCGAAAAGGTCCTTTTTAAATCCTTTCCATGATTTGGCGAATGGTGAATATCTGGCGTCTACGGTGGATTTGCCAGGTCTAAAACCACACTGGTAAACCCCAATGAGTTCGTTGGCGATAAAAGCTTATAAGCAACGCACAGTGTGGAAAATTCAACTTTTTACCAAATCATACAACAATATTTTAAGGATTTTATGAAAAAATCAAAAATTTTATTTTTAAAGGCCACAATAAATAAAAAGTTAACTTGGCCTTAAAAACGACCTTTAAAAGAAGAATGTTTTATTTTTTGACTTGAAAACAGCATGAAAGGAGCTTTTGTAAAAAAAAAAATTTGTGGCCATGGAAATGGATTCCTCTACTCAAGAATAGCCAAGATATGTGTTAAAAAATTTTTAGAAATTTCATTTCATGCTGTTTTCAAATAAAAAAAAAAAAACAGTAAAAAAAATTTAACCTTCCTATTTTACCACGTTTTTATCATTTCGAAATCTTATTTGTCCAGACATAGAATATAACTAGTCTAGACATCAACCTTGTCGGTAGATATCATAGCAAAGAGTGTTAAGTAAATAATTACCTTGGCCTGTAAAACGACCTTCAAACGAACAAAATTTTATTTTAATTTTCATATTTATTTTTTTTATTATTATTATTTTATTTTATTACAAATTTCATTCATGTATTCCTTGAGACAAGAACAGCAAAAATAAATTTTTTAAATGTTCATTGCTTTCAAGTGCAAAAAAATTAAAATTTCTATTGTTGAAAGACATTTTAATGTCCAAGGTGCATATTTTATCAAACGAGCTTAGGTTTCCTAAACTTTGTGGTCACAAGGCATAACAAGGAGGTTGGCTTTAGTTTGATGTACCATTCATGGAATAAGATTGCGTAGAAAGCACAATACTCTAAAAAGCTCTTTGCAAGTAAACGTGAAAAAAAATAATAATTTAAGTTCCACTAACCCTCTCTACCTACGCAGACTTTAAGCATAGAATGCCGTCATATTATTTTCGCTAGCTATTCTCGTTTTCGAGATATTATATTTGGCGCTTGATGGGAGCCTGCTACTGATTTTAATTGGAGTTCTGCTGAAATAATTCCGCTGGATTCTTTCCTAATATATTTTCATGTATGTAGATAACTGAGTGTGTGTGAAGGACTGAACTCGACGCTTTAAAAGAAAGCTAACATTTTCATAATATAAAGTGAATGCGTAATATGTTTAAACTTTAGCACATATGTATGTATGTATGTATGTACATATATATGTACTTATAGCATGTTCTTGAAAATGTGTGTAAATCAGAATTCTTTTATATATACTTAATTGTATGAATGTACTTACAATTATAAAATGCCCTTAAACTATCTTTTAGTATGCTTCATTTTATTTTAAAATCGTAATTAAAATTATTTCAATTTTAAATTTTCATTTGTTTCTTTTTTTTGCAATATAACAACCCATGGCTTCACACTCAGTTTCGTCACACTTGCAAATCTCAGTTTTGTTTCGTAAGCAAAGTAAGCTGGCAATTAGCAGTACATCTGTAGAATTTCTTCTAATTAGTGCGCAAACCCTTTGCTCAAAACCCTCGACACCAAAGACTATTCATGAAATGAAAAAAGAACATCAAGCCACTGCATACATATGTATGTATGTACATATGTATGTTATAAAATATAGTCCACCAATGCAGCATCAAAGTGGCATTCTGTATAACCATTTTAACGAAATTATTAACTAATTGTAGCATTTATATAGCTGTTGATGTTGGTCGTGCATGTACGTACATACATACATACATACGTACATACAAAAGTATATTTTATCTCTGTATGTACTAGAGAGAATTTGTGGGTTTGCAATTTGTCTAATGATGCACCAATTTCTATAATTTGCATGTCAGTGTTCTTGTCATTTTAAACTCCAATGCCGTTTTCTATAAAAAGCTGGCTTTTGTGCTTTAAGCGAAATACGTACATTTCAGTGGTTCATAACATTTTGTAATTTCTTTTTTTTGCTGCTTTCATTGTCATCAAGAATTTATTAGAGCACCTACTTGTATTTTCTAGAGTGAGTTGGCGGCTTTTATTCCTGAGCGACGCCGCCCAACGATTCAGAAATGCTGCTCAATAGTGTATCATATGCTTTGATATTAAGCTGCTCACCGCTCAGCCGCTCGCCGCTTTGCTGCTCATTTGGCCAGGCCTCGACCTAAGGGAATCATAAACTGGATGCCTGAATGAAGAAAAATTCACGCACAGACGAAGCTGTAATTGGCTTTGATGCCGAAGCAGGCTGCGTCTGACCTATTCGCGGCCACCTAAAGACCTGGTGAGAGTCCTAGTCAGCGAAGTGTCTCATTTCCAGGTACTGCGTGAAAAATTAGTCCAACCTGCTTGACTGGACAATAGACCGCTAAGCCTTAAACCACAGTAATTAGTAAAACCTCTTCTTTTGAATGGCGATATCCATAGTAGGATCCAGCTGCTGAACCAAAGTATATTTTGAAGCGATCAATGAGAATTCTACAGTGTAACTTCCTTACGGCAGTTAGCTCAACAGAATCGCAACGAACTATCTAGTTAAAATATATTGCGATACACACTGATGATACACACATATTGACTGATGTCCAGGCAGCTATAAAATCCTTCACAAATAATTCCAAAGCCTTCATGGTAGCCAATATCTTTAAACGCCTATCTCTAAACGAGATGGCTGAGTCCTTGCGTCCTGATATATACATACAACGTTGAGTTCAAGTTTACTGACTCGGCTCAAAGTTTCCCGTAGGAAAGGTATACCTACCCCCCTTAAAACTCCTGATCACCGAAAAGCTTAAAAAACTAACTGCTGAAACGAGCTCACCTCCCTCTTAGATAGCGAAGCCAATGGACCAACTTTAAAACCAACATATAAAAAAGGCTCTCTCACTACAGAACATTTCTTGATTATCAGTCAAACCCAACGTCTAGACGTAGTATTTCTGTTGAGGTTGTGAGGACTAGGTAGAAGAGGCTACAGTATAGCACCTTTTGTGCCAGATGTCCGAAGGTCAAGTAAGGAATAGGGATGACTGAGAGTGGTGTAGTAAAGACCCGGTATATATTTTCACGAATATTCCGACTTAAAAGTTAGTTGGTTATAATGGGTGTGTCCTGTCAAAAGTTTTCCTTCAACTTCGAGTGTAGGCTTCCACTGAGTGGCTAATTACTGGAGCGAAATTATTTGTAAAAGTAAATATTTACTCTGACAGCCAAACATCAAATAAAGAGACTTACGATAGCTATCTAATTATCTGACAGCTAAAGCTCCTTCAAGCTCAGATACTTCCTTTCTAATTCTGCCATTATTTTCTTATGTATATAACATTATGTAGCACTGAATTAAAGAAAGATTTTGCAACTTATAGATAAGCTTTATCATTTATTCCCCTACTCCATATGAAGTAGTTCAGTAGCGACAAGCTTGATTTTCCTATCTCCATTACAACTCGCCTTCATTGGGAAACAATTAAGTTTTGACCCTATCTCGGTAAGCATTCAGGAATTCCATAGATCCCTACGATCTCTCCGGCATATTACGGCAAATCTCTACTGGATTCCGGGCAAATGAGGAAGCAGTTGGCGAGAAAGGCGAAAACTTCTCAAAATTTCCAGTAATTCACTTCTACGAAAACTTAAACAGCTTTTGGACAACTTTATAAGAAGTTCTCCTAGGATTCGTTTGAAAATCGGGATGATTTATAAATATACATGGAAAAGTGACCAAAACCTGAAAAAAACAATTACTCGCATCTTTAGTAAACAAACGAAACAATCAGTGAGCATCAGTAACTAAAAGATATCGAAATAAATGGTGCTCTTATTGAAAAGAAGATAACAATAATAAAAAAATACCGCCGACACTTGAATCAAATCAAATTTGACTACAGAGTGAAGTAACTGAAAATGGTCAATACTCATAGCTGCTAGTTGTCCATACTTATATCAGCAACAAACATTCAGAGGAATAAGAAGAAGAAGAAGCAGAGGAAGAAGAAGTGACATGTCCAGCAAAGTGAGAATGTAATTCAAACAAAAACGTGTTGGTAATATGAGAATTTCAACTTGAACTCAATTAAAACACTCAAACCCACCTCCAGTTTACTTGATTATGAAGCAAGTATCTATTGCCTGACACGCGCTTGTTGATGACCATGAAATTAGAGATGTCAGTAAGGAAGTGGGAAATGTTGAAATAGAGAGACTATGAGTACATAGTTGCCATTATATTAACATTTTATCAAAGCAAATATAATTGTTTATTTGGGTTGTTTGGAATAAATAATCGACAATTTAGTTAGACTTTTCTGCTAAGTATACATACACACATATAATCTTTTAGTAATCAGCATATCGCGAAAGCAAAGATCATTTCGAAATCAAAGTATTGCCTCTTTAGGCGATAACACCATTTTGGAAGCTAGGTATGCAAAGTCCTTCACTTCGAAGTTACAAACGCCAAGAAGGGCATGGTAAATTGTGGATTTACTATATCTGAATTCACGCTGATAAGGTTCTATTACGAAATCTATTCGTCGACACAATTCGCTTAATATTACTTTATATGCGATGTTAAGGTATCTGATCCCCCCCGTAATTGGCGTAGATCGTAGAATCAGCCTCCTTCTGGGTTTGATAGACTGGAGGACGACCTGTTGTAACAAATCTCTATTGGATGGATTAAGAACCTCGCGAGGTGCTTTGGCTTGTCATGTACTTCTGGGTACAGTGAGCGTAGGAAACAAAGTCTTGGCAGTCTGTTCTTGCCTGTTCCGCTTGACGCAACCTGCAGTGGGTGCTGCTCGGTTTTGCAAGTGCTTCGCTGATCTGCAGTGGCCAATGAAACCCCTATAAGAATTCTTAGTTTGCACCTTATAGGACGAAAAAGTGTTTTGGTTCTCTTTGCTAATATTTCCCGTATAAAGATCTAGAATGTCCTAGTAATTTCGCACTTCTTTTTTCATCCATATGTGTTAATTTGGTCTAAGTGAGCTCCATAGCAAAACTGATTAAAGATTCTGGGGCTTTGAATCGCTGCGCAGGCAACTTCCTGGCGAGAATAAATGATACTTTATTGCCCGCAATCCGGCTATGTTCTACTAACCGAATGTAGTAAAGCTGGTTCGTGGATGAAATTAGTGTTAAAAGATTAGGGTTATGCTACACAAGCTTTGAGGTATCTCATGGTCTTTCAAGGTGAGTAGAGAGCCGCGCTGCGATCGGAGCGTATTTTTATGTGTCTATTGTTTGCCCCACTTTCTGCATACTCTCTCAGACAAAGTTCTAGGTTGTACACCATAGGCTCCTGCTCCGACACAATGGTTGGTATTGAAGCCGTCAGTATACCCGATGTGGCTATCTTTCCATTCTTTTGGACATTCATTGTTTCAGTTGGTTCTATTTGGAGAAAATACTTAGAAAGTGCGAGTGAAGTTATAACTCACAAGACATAGGTCCTAGAAGCCACGGCAAAGTCCTTCCACAGTTCTGAGATGAACTTGGATGAAACGGTAAAGCCTCTTTCCTGACTACGATATAGAGAAGAGACTGATTTGGAAAACACTTGAGAGCCGCCCATCAGGGTAGATTATATCGAGTACACTTAAACTCCAGTCGGCAAGCATACCTTCGCCTGGTCCTATCTCCTTTCCGTATTTTAAGTTCGTCATGGTCATATAACGCAAACTTTTTCCTTTGAAATCTTTTGTGTATCAGTAGGTTCATACTCTAGTAGAATCCTCTGGTGATGCTCCTGTCCGCCAGTACCTCAAGCGCTTCGAGCGAATGTATGGTGCTTTCTTTTTTCTTTTCTCGAATAATAGCTATTTCCTACATACCACGTAGTTGCATTAATGGTTTCCGGAAGGCGGCGATCGGCGACAGTCTGTTAGCGGAGAATTCGTCGTTGAGGCTAAAATTTCAAGCTATGAAGTCAAAGTATCTTTCTTGTCCAGCCGGGCATTGTAGCCCTTACCAATTTTTTACGATGCCTCTTCCATCCACTTATCCGAGTGCTGGATCATTATCCTGAGAATGATTTCCTGAGTTATTCCAAAAAGTATGAGCTACTTACTTCGCAGAGGTGACTTTTACACCCAGAACCAAATTCCGATTTCATGAACTTGACTTTCAAATTATACCAGAAACGCCTGAACTCAATAGAAATAATATATTATTTGAATAATCCTATTCCAGTTTAGATCGGAACCTCTAAGTGCGGTATTTTTATCTGGCAACATTGTTGCGAGTCAACATGGATTCGGTGATAGTAGTTTTGCCTTTTTTTTTAAGCTGCGAACGCAAAAAGTCAATCGCATTTAATTGCATGTATGTTTATATGTGTATACTTATTTATATGCCCGGATGTATGTAGATTAGGGGGGTCCTTTAAAATCAAATGAGCGATTTTTTTTCAGTCTCACTCACTCCTTCACAAATATCACACACAAATTTTGTATTCCTTTCCATTCTATGGAGACTCAAATAATTTTTTTTTTTCATCTAATACCCAAAATCGACACCACTATAGTCAAAGATGTTACATATAAATTTTGGCTCCGATTTGAGGTGATTAAGGCGTGGCGCACAAGGGTCAAAATTCAGATTACCCAAGACGTCTTAACCGATCCCACTCGCGGCCATAATTTTTATGTGATATCTACGACTTTAGTAGTACCGATTTTGGGTATTAAATGAAAAAAATATATATTTTTAATTTTTGGAGCCTCCATCGAGCATCTCGCTTTGGACACGCCTTAACCGACTACAATCGGGACCAAAATTTGTACATATGTGATATCTGTGTCCGTGGTATTACCGATTGAAGGGGTGAGACTGGAAAAAATCACCCATTTCATTTTTAAGGACCGCCCTAATGTAGATAGGCGTGAAGTCAAGTAATATTACCGCCCAACTCATATTGCCAATATCGATGGTCACTAGGCTATCGATTGTTGCTGTCATTTAGACGTGTTGCCTCTACCAAAATTTCAGTTACGTTTGTAACTAAGCAATCAGCAGTAATAATTGATTGATTGTGACTATCGTAGGCATTGTTTTTCTTTTATTAAACATCAAACATTACTACTGCATTTTCTTGCGTAAACATTTTGTTTGCGTCGCTGCGGCTACGGTCAAGTGGCGATTGCTACTAGAAACCATATATTAGCTGATAAGTCATGTACATGCATGCATAATCAAAATCAATCAGATATAATGAAGCAGAAATAATTTTTGGAAAACTATATCTGTATGTATTTACCAGAGTTACCTAACACGTTTACTCGCACGCCTTCACTTTAAAGTCATACTATTTAAAAGTAATNAAACTATATCTGTATGTATTTACCAGAGTTACCTAACACGTTTACTCGCACGCCTTCACTTTAAAGTCATACTATTTAAAAGTAATTAAATATTGGCGTTGAGTATTTTTCTACAGTAATCTTTTTGAACATACATATATATTAATTTCTTCATGTATAAAACAATTTCAGATTGAACTTCGAGTGTGCTAATAAAAACTATAAAATTCGCAAATCGTCCTCATCTTATAATCAATGTATTTTTTTTCATTTGGTGGCACACCACTTGCATTACTCTAGATTGGTTTG
>NW_016165694.1:25702-26691 GCF_001687245.7 Rhagoletis zephyria | reverse complement strand
TGGCGAACAACACCAATAACGGCAACAACGGGGACCTACACGAAAGTCTACAACTAGATTTGGGAGATGGGCCGAGTCATATAATGGGAGGAGGAGCACCTGGCGCTGCTGGACCTCTGGGATTGCGTGGTTTGCAGGTAAGTTAAAAAAAGTTATTAAGCTTGGCTTTGCAATAATTTGGTTGTCGGATAGACCACTAAAAATATAATTCTATAAAAAAATTCACGGAGAAAGCTGCTGAAGTACCAAGCTCAATGGGAAGACCCTCTAATTTTTTTTTATATTATTGTTTTTCTGTTTGCTTAAAAAATTGCTATATTTTTTCCAACAACGAATTTCATGTATTTAATTCGAACTGGGTTTTACTCATTTACCTAGTTAAACCTAGTTCTCATTAATTATCCTTTATTTAATGAAAATTTGCTGTTTTTATTGGTTTTCAGCACCCACTACCACCTAGCAACTATCACCACTTTATGCAGCGCTCGAATTCACCATTTGACATGTTGCGTCAAGGTCAACATTCGCCAGCACCACATCCCCCTCCTGGGACCTACAATTCCGGACCGCCCAGATTCTTATAGAGTTTGCGAGTGGCCCCCGATCAGGGCCTTTATTTTAGCATGCCTTTTTGAGGAACAAATGCAAGTTAAACCAAAATTAGGTTTGCGGGCTTCGACTCACAGCGATGAATCTAAGCAGAAAGAAGCACAGGCCAAATCCCCTGACAAATTTAATTGCGGCTGGGGCATTGTATGTTATTGCACTCAAAATTTAAATAAAAGCTAAAATAAGAGGCACGATACAAATGAAGTGGAAGAAAAAAAAACTTAAACGACAAACTCGCACACAACATAATAAGTTAAGGTAACGAAGAAGCGAACGGTAGAAAAGGAAGTGAACAGCCACAAGGTGCTGCACTATTGTAAAGTAATGTAAAATGCGGATGAGTTCAGTAAACTAAAGAAATATCTAATTAAAAAAAAAAA
>NW_016165694.1:13751-23373 GCF_001687245.7 Rhagoletis zephyria | reverse complement strand
TCTACTGTTGAATGAAATTTTCGCGTAAACAATTTAGCAAATTTAGAAAACGTGCTATTTGCTTGTGGTGATCAAAAGCGTACATACATATATCGCTTTTAAAATAAAAAAAGTACTGCGTGTTCAGGCTTTTGTTACAACAACAAGACACAAATGTACATACATACATACCCAGTGGGAAAAGTGGTAATGCATTACATGCGTGATAAATAATGTAATCTATTTCGAATGAGTTCTAGATTCTATTTCTGCTAATGTATCCAAAAAGTCGCAAAAATTTCATATTAAATCACTTTTCCTAGGACATCGACGTGGGAAAAATAATGCATTTTCGAATGTGAAAACGGCTGTTTTACCGATTATTTTTTCGATTACTATACATTGCTTTTTTTACCACTGGGTATGTATGTACGTCAAAACATGAAGTGGTTTACAGTTTCCAAGCACTTAATCACATTTGTATATATACGAGTTATGCAGAAGTGCATTTGGAATCATTCTTATGTACGAAACTACGTATTCTCTTTTAAGTGAAAGTCAACTTGTGCGTTGTACTTATCTTTTTTTTTTGTAATTTAAGTGTAAAATGTAACTAAATTATTTGTCTTGTTTCTAATAAGTTTTTGAAGATACCGCAAAATAAGTAAAAAAGATTATTTCTTTTTGATTGTTGATGTTTCCGCCAGAGGTATGACATATTTCGGAACAAATTTCCGTCATCCCTTGTCAATTTCGGTTTGGAGACAAAGCGATTTTGTCGTTGTGCCATCTTCAGTTCTGAACCATTAAGATGGCACAGCGCCAGAACCGGTTCTACCGGTCTACAAGCCAGAATTGACAAGGGATGGCGGAAATTTTTTGGCCTTCCGAGCTCGATTCTTTGTCCATTTTTCCTATGGAAAGGCCTTCTGATACAGCTTCCCTTAGAAGAGGAAAATTTACATGAAATAATATTGACACGTACTAACTACACCTGACTGGTCTACGGTGTTGAGACCCGCAAAAGCTGGGAAGCTATATAATAGTTATTGGCATGATTCCACCTAATTGTTCTCTATAAAGCGATTTGATATTTAGTCTGACCGTGTGAACACCAATCGGCCAGTGTCGTGCCAATATACTTAACAGAATTAAGATTTGCGGTTTTGTGAGCTTAAGAAAAGCCCTTTACCGCCTCGCGTTCGATAGGCTGACATGAGTAAACTTGTCTTCATATAATTAAAAGTAGGCATATTCTCCCTATTCGCGTTGAGACCGACTGAAAGGGTGCCTTTCGTTGCCAACTCATTAGTAACACAATTTCCAGCAATATAACTATAGCCCGGCACACATATTCACCATACATATATCTTACGATGGAAAAATCAGACAAATCAGACGCATCTGAAAGAGAGGTAAGGCATTCCGATACTATCTTTGACCGCAACCAATCTAGCCCAATGAATTGATATTTACTTGGAAGCTATGGTAAAATGTTAAGCAGAGTGCAAAGTTCAGCCAGGGCTTTCACATCTTGTCCAACGGGAGTCTTAAACGTGGTCTGTCACTTGGTATCGATAGATATTTTTATCAAAGAAATTGCGTGTCCTGAGGCTGAGAGAGCTTGGATGGTGGAAAGAGCATCATTAAGGTCATGCCGGACTTTTAAATAGAAATGTCTGCGCGGCGTCCAGATTCAGCAAGTGATTTCCCGGCTGAGGTTTTTGTTATCGGCAAGGAATGTTGTATTCTACCGCAGATCGATATTTTCTCAGACAGCCAGATGACGATTAGCTCTTGGCTCTGTGGCATATACTTTCAGCATGGTAAATGAATTTAGAGAGAACGTTTTATTATCTGGATACCGAGGCATAGCAGCATTTATAGAAATGAAATGGCTAGCGAGATAACCAAGAACGGGTGAGCCCTGGTAATTTCAGCAGAGGTTCTTAAGCCTGTAAAAAGATGTTCTTAAGTATGTATTTCCGTATGTAGGGCCAGAAGGAGGGCAAACCTCTCTTTCAATTAACCCACTATCTCACGTTTTGAGATTTAATACTGTTCGAGAAAGGTGATGTGTATCATAGCGTTTTCATAATAAACGATGCTGCTATTTTAAATCCAGGTAGAGGGCGATATTTGCAAGAATTTCATTTACTTAGAACTTAGAAGGAGAGGAGAAATTCACAACATTTTAGAATGCACTTAAATGGCAAGCTACTTAAATTGGCTGACGCACTGCAGAACTTACACTTGTAGCTATGCGCACTCGAGCGATGAATCGGGCGTTCATCCATAGCGACGAGCAGCTTAGCGAGTCAACTTGATTCGGCTAAACTTGGCTTAAACCGTTTGTTGAGACAAAGCGTGAGTTTAGTTGATTTTTAATTCGCGGCTCGCACGGTCGGTAGTGCAGAAGACCAACACATTGGTAATACTTGCACAGTAAATGATCGCCGAATTCCAGAAAGGAAGTGCTAAATAATGAAAGTGGTTTTATTTTAATAAATAAATTAAAAAAACACAATAACTTTAATTTCAGCCGCTGATTACCGCAAAAAAAACAGAGCAAGGAAACAAATTATGTTTAAAAGTATTTTGTGATAAATAAATTGGTAGTTAAAGGATTTCAAAAAATCGAAGCTCTACTACATTAGAAAAGAAATATTAAACAATCGAAAGCAATTGACCATGGCTCGGAAAAAACAAATGCTTACGTTCGTGCTTATGCTTAGCTTCCTTTTAAGCACTTGCGCGACGAAAAATATCGGCGTTGGTTCGCCTTTGGATTGGTCGTCTGAAAAATTGCATGATGTAGAGTACACAGACAATGTATTTGGCAAACATCCTTTCGAGGACGAAGGTGCAGTGTTGACACCAAACGAACGACAATTATTCGCCTACAGTCTGAACAAAGTTGGAGGACCCCAGTGTCGAGAGGATTTAAATACTACGCTGTGGGGCATTCTGCGGGGCCAACAATGGGCTATTGCAAGTAAGTGCGCTAATATATGTACATATCGTCGATGTTTTTGCAAAACCGCCCATCGACCAGTTGCAACACCGTCAATAAGGGAATAAATTAATAATGTGTGTACATATGGAGGGGAGAAGATATTGAATATTAAGTAGATTATCCTCATTTTCAAGCTTAACTCCCTAATCTGTAATTAGAACAAGTAAAGAAGTATAAGTTCGGACGAAACCGAACTTTATATAACCGGGTAAGAGATGGTTGTAAGTATTAACTTGGAGTATATAAATGTCCTCAGTTTTTGAAATATCGGACTTCTCGTATTTCTGAAATTTACGGTTATACGGGGAGCGGGTGTAATTTTAAACCGATTTTAATAATTTTTAAGCAATCGCTTTTCCGTACCAAGGTTATAAAGTGCACCGAGTTTGGTAGAAATCGGTTATCGAGATACACATTTGTAGTCACAAAGTGGGCGGCGCCACGCCCATTATCCAAAAATTTATATTAGTCAAATTTTCTGCTGAGTGGTTATTGCACTCATCGATTTGAAGTGAATTAGATTCAGTAGTTACTTATTTTCCCGCTGTTTTCGTGTTATTGTAAATTACTGTTATATATGAGGTGGGCATGGTTATTGGTCGATTTCAAAGATTTTCAGCAGATTTCTTAAGTAGACCCTAGGCAACGCTCGTACCGATTTTGATAAGGATTGATGAAGCGGACACTGAGATACAGTATTTCATAAGTGGGCGGCGTCACGCCCATTTTCTAAAAATTTCATAATAATACTATTTTTTCACCAAAATTATACTTCACAAACTATTTTTCAACAATTTAGATCTAATATTTATGGAAATATCGCAGTTCTTGCATTTTTCTAAAATACCGTTATATGAGAAGTGGGCGTGGTTATTGTCCTATTTCGCCCATTTCCATTATAAAATAATCTCAGATTAAACCGATAACTTTTCGGTGTTTAACCTAGTTTTATCGATTATTTTTGAGAAGAAGAGGAGAAATGTCAAATGTAAAACTAAGCAAAACTGGAATATATTTAATTTTCTTAATGTAGCGTAAAAAAGCAGGTACGGAAAATAATCATTATTTTTTTTTAAATATTAATCAAAAAAATCAATAAGGTAAAATCGTCGTAAAACAATTTCAACTATACTCACGTATTTGTTTACTTACGTAATACTGTAATTTACAGTGATTTCCGACGTATCCTTTTCAGAGGTAGCGATACCCTAATAAAAGTAATAAGCCTCAAAATTTTCAGTTCAACATTTCAGTAAGTTGCGTCTGTATGGCCTTTTAAATTTTATAATAATTATATTATCTTTAAGTTTAAAAATGAGATTCAATAATAATTATTATCTTTGACCGAAAAAATTAAGATTATAAAAAAATCATTATTTGTGATCGAAAAAATAAAAATCAAATAATAATCATTTCCGTTGAGCGAAATGATAAAAATCAATAATAATTATTATTTTTGAGCGAAAAAAAATTAAAATCATAAAATAATGATTAAATGTTGATTTAAATTATTTAACTTATAATTATTAGCGTCCCTGTAAAAAAGTGATCACGGTGGTGCAGGAGAATAACAAGTACATACAACAAATTTGACAGCTAATAATCTCAGATTTGCCACTGTAAACGGGGTGATTAATAAAGAAGCTATAATTGAGATTATAGTTATATGTAAACGTAATTTTATGCATAAAAAGTGAGCTTAACCTCCGGGTAAATTTTCTGCGCAAAATGTTGGGCTTACAAGCCCATACATACATAAGTAAATTTTTTGACAAAATACTTATTTGAATAATTTTGATTTTCGTAACACGTGCGGCGCATTATTATTTGAATCTGAATCTGAATACAATCTCATGCGGCTAAGTAAGCCATGGTACCAATAGCAAATAGAAATTATCTAGGAAAATCCCTGTTGTCGGTATTTGATGCATAGAGAACGCCCGTTTTATTCTAGAAAGGGTATTAAAAAATGTTCTTTGTATGCTTCTCTTCCACTGCTTATTTACTCAATAATACGTATCCAAAATATTAATCAAGCTATTTTGGCGCGCTTCAATTTTGTTGATAGCGTTACCGACCCCATCTGCGTAGAAGCGTTTAAATGGGAATGCATGTAGTACATACATACATAGGTATGTAATCTGTGTGTATATACGTGCATTCATACTTATGTATGTATGTATGTATGTATATCTATAGCATTTCTGTGAGTAAACACTTAAAAAGTGCCAAGTATTCTTATGTACATTAAAATTGTTTATTCACAAAAAAGTACATAAAGTGAAAAGTCTTTGCTTTTGTCAAAAGGGGAAATATTTAAGCAAATAAACGTTGAGTAAATTTGAATGTTTTTTCTAAGGAAATTAACTTGCATCCGCTTGGATGATTGTTAATATGTACAGTGGGATGATTCATATACATTATGAAGCATTCTTTATTTTTTATGCTACTCGGCTTTCTCATGGAAATTTAATTTATATTCTTATAACTCCAGTCTACATACATATCGCAAACTTTCTTCAAAGGTGTACTAATTCAATATTTACCTTATCTTGTCAATTTAACTTAATTAAGTAACGACAGTAAACTTTCTTAAACCGCTTTAATTTAACACCAGAATTGTTATATTTAAAATATTCCTCAAATATTCCCTGTAGCTAACTAACTTTCCTAAACCTCTTTATTTTGATACCCATATTGCAATATTTAATTTATCTTATCTTTTGTCAGCCATATTGCAATAATTAATGTATCTATCAATTTTAGCAAAGCTGTAATTTTCAAACAGGCGACAACTCTCTAATTTTTTTCTTCTTCTAGATTTTAAGTTAGACCTCGAGCAATATATCGGTGAAAACTGATTACTATTTCTATTTCTAAACAGACAGACATACAATCAAAATTTCTAAAAATTCTTGATTTGGCTTCTGTTGCTCTTATAAAGACCGCCCCATATTAATTTTTCTTTAATATCTAGTATGTACAGACATCGGCTTGTAAAAATTTTATTATATGTATAGATTTTCTTCGGAAAATGGGCACGACACCGCTTATGCTCGGTAAGCGCTTTATCGATTTCTACCAAGCCCAGTACATAGTTTAAAGAAAGGTGGAAAAAAAACTATATTTAATCAGCCCCAACTTATATCTACTTCTTTACTTGTTAATTAAAAAATTAACTTTGTTGGATTTGGTACACTGCATATTTTGCTTTTACCATTTTTTTATTACTTACAAAATTTTTTGTTCTCAGCTTCTGTACTTCTTTGAGCTATGAAATAGTTGGTCACATTATGTATAGAGAATGAAGTTTCAAGATTTTAGCCGAACTTTTTCTCCTGGTAAAATCATGAAAAGTGTCAAGCGATCACTTGTTTTAACAGAGAACAATTGCTTTGATTTGTTCCCGTACTTTTTGTTGTTAGTCACTTTTTACTCTTACATCAGAGAGTAGTTTTGCTGTTTGACATTTTTACAGGATTTTACACGAAAAGTATTGGATCAGAGCTATTTACTTCAATAGTGTCATAATTAAAAAAAATACAAAAGTTGAGGTAATGTTATGCAGAAATTATCGCTACCTTTTCGTTTATGTTGTGTAAACATTTCATAACTATAGCGATTACCAGTAGCTCACTAGAACAAAATATGTTTTAATTTTTAATATATACATATACTACCGACATATATAAATTCAAAACTTTAAAGTAGTTTTCCCCGTGTTAAGCTTTTTAGAGTTATGAAATTATTGAAGTTAATGAGCGATGTGTATATATGTACGTACATAAGTATTAATATTAAGATTACATACAATCTTACAAATTTATCGGAGCGTGTAATCCCTTTTTTTGAAACAACTTATGAATTTGAAACGGAGCGCAACCAAGTGTCACATTAACTTATGTATGTACATGTTTACATATATTCCAAATCTACAAACCTACATACATACAAACATATGTAGCATATAGTACTTCCATGTATGTGTGAATTCAAATGAAAATTGCTTTATATCTGCATTAAGTGACGTTTGAGCAACGAAGGTCGATCCGGTGTGTTCATCTTGCACTAATTACTTAAGCCTACATACATATCTAAATACATACCCTGCGGGAAATATATCTAACTATAAGTTAACTTTAAGTTGATTAGGAAGGAACTAAAGGCCACTATTATTATTTGTATATTTCTTCTGAGGAAAGCTAACTGTATTTGTATGGCCAAGGGTGGTATACCTATAGTCAAGGGTGGTTACCTCTGCATTTGATGTAACTAACTACTTTTGGACATAAAATATCAATAGGAAAAACAAAATGTTTGTAATTTTTTTTTACTTTTTTCTTTATTTATTTATAGGTGGCCCCATATTCGAACTCCGTCAGACATAATTTCAAAATGATAATATGAAATTTCGTTCTTCCTTTTATTCGTCCTCAATTGGAAAAAGTATTTGTGAAGTGCAGGATATTTAAATAGAAACGCATTTAAAGAAAATAATCTTCCGATTGCGTTTGCATTACTATTCAACTAGTTTCAAGTTAGATTTTTATAGCTAATTATAAGTTATATATTTTATGGAAATCCTGCAAAAAAGCTAACTACAAGTTGGTTATTTTTTATCAATTAATATTTTTTTTCCTGCAGGGTATGTATGTACGTACACACGTATATACTAAATCCAAGTTTATTAGTCGATTGCACTATATTTTACAACGCTTAACAACTGTCGCGCACTAAACATATGTATGTATGTATATCCACATGTTTAGTAGAAGCACTAAATGTCATTGTACGCGACGGTAATAGCTACAAAACTTAAACGAAAAGAAAAGTGCGTAGATTTTTTTAAATTAACTAATAATTTAATGCAAACTATGATATCAAAAATAATACATACATATGCACGTATATAAATTAGACTGCATCATTCCCCATACAAAAATAATCTGAACTGTGTTTCCATTGGAATTATAAAATCTATTATATTTTATGACTTGCACCAAAATATTTCGGAAAAATATTAAGTTTTACGTGAGCTGGACCGATTTGAAAATACCTCCAAAAATGGAGCTTTTTATGAATAAATAAAATGGTTTCTTAAAGAATTCCTTGCGTGGTTTTATTATCTGTTTTTGTTTTTATTGAGAGCTGGAAACTATGCTTTAGGCTCAAAAGTGACATTATTCCAATCGGGGTTATGACACCTTATAAGAAGTGACATAACCCCAAATGAAAAAATTGGCTTTATGTCACTTTAGAAGGTGTGACATACTTCTAAATTTTAAAATCTGAGTTATGTCATGGTACCGTTCTAAGCCCCGGGTTACTACATCTCAACTGATGATACTAACATTGTGCTGAACGCACTGTTATAAACGAAGTCATATAGGTAAATGTTTGCGATATATTTTTGTATGCAAGTTTACAAACGAAATATTTCACAATCAAATACATATGTATGTATAATCGTATACATATGTAGGAGTGCATGTATACATACTTACTTATGTAAATATGTACGTACTTACATATGCATATGTATGTACATAAGTACATATATTAACTAATGTTCTACCGGCTTATGCGTAATTATAAAACTGGTTTTACTGCATTTATAGTCAATAGAATTGGGATGCTTATTATTGAAATACCATACATACTTACATACATGTACATACAACCATATGCATATGCACTTAATCACACTCATGCACTCATGTATCGATAAACTTGCGATTCACTTGCTGTCTACTTTGAGGCAAGGGATTTTTGAATCACCATTTACAGGAGCGATTTTCCTGAAGCAATGTTGAATCGGTTAGAAAATCGCCTCATGTAAATTCAGCTTAAATAAAATCGAAAAATATTTGCGGCAATTTTTGCTAGAACCGTTAATTTAAATAAGATATGTACTAGGGTGCTTTTTTTTCGGCGACTATTTTTTGTTTTTTTACTCCCACCTCGGAATTTTGTGGGAAATATGTAAAAATATGTTCCTTGAAAATTTGAGCCCTTAATATTAATATTAAGTGCTCGACCAAGGCGTGTAAAGATTTCCCGTTCAAAATACACGTGAACTTTGATTGTTTTTCCCGTTTTTTTGCCGATTCGATTATTGGTCTGACCAGCATCAAAAATTTTTATGAAACAGCGGTCGCCGGTGGGCAAGTAATTGTAAACCTTCAAGAGTATAGCTATGTTTTCGTATTCTCCTGTAACTTGCAAGTAACCAAATTTTTTAGGAAAATGCAACATTTCTTCTCAATGAGAAAAACATGAATAATTGAAAACTTGAACAATTTGTGTACCGCCATTTGTGTACTTTCCGCCATTGTTCCCATCGTAAAATTTGTTCGGCACCTGAACTCAACGTGTTGTGCCCAGCAGAGGTCGAAAATATCCCTCAACACTTTGAAAGTGTCTCAAAATAACCGTCCCTATTTAAGAGAAAAAATAACCCACCAAACTGAACAGTTGGTTGATTTTTTTGTTAGATGTGTGCTCCTCTCAGTGGGAAAGGGTTATTTGCATATCTTTTTCCGTTGCTGTTGGACACGAACACTTATCGCTGGAAGAGGAAAAATAAGTGTTAGAGCGCGGTTGCCCACGAATGTGTACGCAGGGTAC
>NW_016165694.1:0-7427 GCF_001687245.7 Rhagoletis zephyria | reverse complement strand
TACAGACATTATATGCATAATAATAAATATACATCGATATTTTATACTTAGTACTTATTTTGCTCTCTTATTAGCTAATCGCTATGAACTTAAAAAGAACCTGAAGTTGAATTGTAAACGCTTTATTTATTTATGTATGCATATTGTCATGGTTATGTAATGCTAAAATTTGGTGATCGGTTATGGCCAGCCAGCCGAACTTTATTTTATTACTATAATTTGCGCGGAGAAACCGTTGTTAGCTTAACGGGGTCTTCTTTAATTGCATCGAATCGTAATTACGTTCCAATGTGTTCTTCGTAAATACTACTTACTCACTTTTTTGATCGCAAAGTTTTAAAGCACTTGGTGAAGCGCTATGCCAGCGGAATACTAATGTGCTAATTTGATCGTTCAATATGGTTTCGATATGCTGCCCAGGTCCTATTTGACGTACATTTATGATAAGTCGAAGGTAAATGCTGTAAAGTTCTTGAGCGTAGGAGACTATTTTAATAAATGAAAACAAAAAAAAAAAAACAAGTGGGTATTTACCTCTATTAAAGTGTATGTACAGTAGAATATCGATAAGTCGGAGGCTCGATAACAAAATAGCGATGACTCATTTTAGAAAACTATCACAGTTTTTGCCGTTCTTGTACCCAAAAGTTTTATTGAGAGCTGCAAATTTCTTTTTGGAGTAAAATGTAAACAAAAAGGACAATTTAAAGACGAAAGTAAAATTAGCTGCTCTACTTCCGATGTTTTAAAATTTTGGCGTCTAGGAGTTTATCACGTCCCTTTTCCAATTCGCCGTATAATTCTTACGACATGAAGACATCGCTTGAAGAGGTCAGAAATGAGAATATGGGCCTTATTCTGTATCACGAACGATAGGCAAAACGAACGATTCGTCTGCAGACGACAACCTCTCTGATTGCGATTTTAAACTCTATCGGTCGTCTTCGTCTTGCTTTTCATACATTACGTTGCAATAGTCTCGGTTGTGTTTAAACCGGCTAAAATGATGCCGCCGGACTAATTTTTGAAGCATTCCTCTTCGTGTTGCCTATCGTTCGTGTTGCAGAATAAGGCTGTATAGATTCCGACACGGGGAAATTTATTTAAGAAAGAAAGTATGGGGAGTGAACTAAGGTGAATGCGAGTTACGCAATGAATTTGGCTTAACCTATGAAGACTTGTCACATGAAATACGGAATGAAGTGTAGACCAAACAAATTATACATATTTGTAGTTCGTATGTATGTAGTGGTCAGTCTAGACTTAACAATCTTGATTGAAAAATATTAAAACACGTTGATAGCAGAAATTTATATTTTTTAATTACGTTGTTTACTTGAGCATGCATATGAATGGACACATCGTAAATAAAGAAAAGTGTTTATATTTACATACCTATGTATTGAAAAAACTAAAACCAATTCGACTCGTAAAATCTTAATTTTTGTCACTTATACATATATATGTACAACACAAAGTAAAATATTTTATCGAGACTATTAATCCTCTCTAGGAATATTTTCTACTATGGATAGTAAACAGGTTAAACGTGTCTAATTAATAAGTGTAACTCCGTGTACGTTTGCATAAATAGTTGCCGTAAGCGCAAAAGCTTTTATTTGCTTAGAAAAATCTAGAATTATAAATTTTGCATGCTGATATTCAGTTAAGTTATACGAGTATGTCCGATTCTAATCATTTGCCTTGAGCTATTTGTTTTCATTTTGCGTATTTAGGATGACTTTTTTAATTGCCCACATATACAGTTAAATAATTTTAGCGTCAAAAAATTGTTAAAATAATTATCTTCATCACTAAAATATGTACATACGAGCTGTTTATTTTGAAAGTGGCATAAGTCTTTTTGGTTTTAATTCGCGTTTGAAAATATTGATGCTAACTTATGAGAAGATTTACTTGAATTTGTCAACTTAGGACATTTTTCTCAGTATAAACAATTTTGTATAGTCTTGAAAAAAACACCACTTTTCATTATAAATAGTTAAAAAAAAAATTACTGACATCAATTTTGTCCGATGTGTATTACCGATGTGATGTTTTTAAAGGAAAGTGATTTACTAAAATTGATAAATAAGTTACTTTTACTTCAACATACGAAATTAGGGGCCAAATAGATTAAAAATGCGTTTTAAGTTGTTTTCCCTCTGGCGTCGGGATTTTTTAAAGGACTTTGAAATTTCAAAGATTTGGCTAGTTCCAAACTTAAGTATTTAAAAAATTCAGTGCAATGTAGAATAAAAATATGGGAACAAAATGGAAGCAAACATTCTTTAGAACTCGAAAATATTTAACTTTGTTGGTTCACAAGGACGAATTGGTATTAAAAATGCCTTTATAATTATTTTTTTATTTGTTGCAGGTATTAAAGTGGAAGGACAAAATTCGAAGATGTGGTCGTGTGTATATTAATTTTGAACTATAATTATTTCAAAAATAAATATTGCAAATTTCCAAGGATGCTCAAGGACAAAATTTTAATTAGCTATTTCTCCATTTGCACCAAAAAATTTAAAATATTTCAATTCTGCAGGGATTTCTCTTTTATTTGGTCCTTATGTTGTTATTATATATTGCACTAAATTTTTTGAATATCTTTCGGAACTAATCATATCTTTGAAATTTCAAAGTTCTTTTAATAAAAATCCTGACGCCACGGTGAGCGTATGTTTGTGTGTGTGTAGAAATCTTATTAATTTTTTTTACTGAATAGTTGCCGTTAAAATGTAATTAGTGTTATTCGTTAATTCGGCTTTTTCGAAAACGTGACTTATGCCACTTTCAAAATAAACGGCTCATATCTACACATAAATATATATATGTATGTATGTATTTGCTTATTATGCGTACTTTCATTTTGAAATGATTACCGCTATAGTCATGTAGCGAATAATTTCGGTAAGAGACATTCAATTGGCTTATTATTTACATACATACATACATATATACATACATATGTATGCAAATACATTGTCTACATTATTGTTCCTTTATCTATGCATAACGAATGCTAACATCTAAATCAGGGATATATATCCATCGCGATGTTGTGTAAGCTTGGAATATAAAATCGCAATAAATGGTGGGAAAAAGAATATGTTTGAATATGTCGACGTCCATAAAAATTCCTTTGTAGTACAAAGTTTATGAAACAGTACGGAAAGTATTGGAAGTAGTTAAATTTTTCGAAATTTCTCGACCCCCAATACAACGTGGCTAAAAACTAGGGTGGCCAACTCGGTTTTTCCAAACCGGTTTCCACCGGTTTTTTGGAAATCTGTAGGCGTTTTTTTTTGAATCTTGATTTTTCGAATATCGAATATACCTGATTTTTGACCGAACAAACCGCTTTTTCATATCATCCAAATCCAATAAAAGTTTTAAGTTTTTCCAAATTGTCCAGTTTAAGGGAATCCCCTAAATGGTTTTAAAAGTATGTATATCTCCGCTTATTTGGGAATGAATGCTTGGCGATTAAAGGCTTTCTACGTGTTTGGCCGAGCTTTTCGTAAAATTCGTGCTCTGCTTTTTTATAGCAGAAGTATACTCGGAAATTAAAATTGAACCTGGGATCTCCCGAGGAGCAGTAGGCACCTCTAAGCACTCGGCTAGGGCGGCAAGAGCACTACTCAAAACCGAAGAAAGTCAGAAAAAATTCTATAAATTTTAAAAATAAGACCAAACGTGCGTTTTTAACTGATTTCTTTTCTGTTAATAGTTTTATTGTAGTTTTTGGCCATGACTTCATACCAAGATAAGTATTTTCACTGTACAAAAACTATGTAACATAAAACCGGTTTATCCGTATTTTTTTCAACTTGCCATTTTTCGAATAACTCGAAAACCGGTTTTGTAAAAAATTTGAATAATCGGCTGTTTCAGGAGGAGAGTACTATAGTCTAGTATTTCGTCCGGGAAAAATCCGTCGGACAGTCAGAAAAAAAATTATCATCAAAAATCAACGCAAATTTTAAGACATTTTTATACTAAAATTTAATAGGATTAAAACTGCATACTTCTTATTTAAAATTTTGCAATTTTGATGAGATTTTGCAGATTTCTCCTAAATTTCGTATACAGTTTCACACTTGGATTTATATGGTGTTTATTAAAATACAAATTAACCACCATTTTTTAGCATTAAAATACTGAATACTGATTTATTGATTAAATTATTCTGTGAAGCAAATATGCGATTTTATATAGTTATCTATGTATTTACTTATATACTTATGTATGTTTTTTCCATAAAATCTAATGGCTGCAGTTATCGCTAAATTACTCACAACATAACCAAAAATGAAACCAATTAAAGTGCAAATTTCTGATTTTTCGTAAGCAATTTGGCTGTCAATAATGTGCCTCTAAAGTGTGATTTGTATAAGTGAAGGAATTATTTATTGTGTAATATGTCACCAGTTTTATTACTAACTTGACCCCTTGTAAAATATCAACGCATTACTGCCCAGAGCTAACATCGCCTTAACACATATTAAAGCTCTTCAGACGGTTGCAATATGTGCAACAGAGAATATGAAAACAAATTGACATCAATCAGTCATAATTTGCCAAAAAACCAAAATGAATAAAGCGAATTAATGTCATTGTTATTGCTTTTAATTGCAGGCCTTGAAAAGCATTGGTGATGCAGCAGTGGTGGTGGTGTCGCATTGGGGCGCATGCGTGCCAGCGTCTTGTGAGCCCACCGATGTCGCTCTGTTTTTGCAGAACTACTTGCAACGCCCGGTGTTGAGCGTCAACGAAACGGCCTGTCAGCTGAGCAACGTTGGATCCGGCAGGGCGTTGCACGTCGATGGTGGAATGTTTGCTTATGCGTAAGTGGGTTAATCATTTTACACACAACCATATTTATATATTTATATGCTAGGTAATGGCTTAAGTAATTGCTTGCTATTTATTTTTTTTTGAAAATTCGAATATTTTGCAGTGTTGTGCTATTTCTGTTTATTTTGCTGGCCACATTGAGCACCGCCTATCATTGCTACTTGATTTATGCGTCGAGAAGTGCCGATGATGTCTCGAAACGCGCATTGCAACAAGAAACATTGACAATCGCATTGTTGTCGTTCTCAGTTATAGGTGGGTGTGATATTTGCATATCTGTAGATTGGATGATATTTTTGTTTTCATATTGCAGAGAATACGAAGAAACTGTTTCAGGCGAGTAAAGACCAGATGGGGCTAAACTCGATAAACGGCATCAAAGCAATGGCAATGTTGTTGATACTTGCCGGGCATGCGCTGTCGTTTATCTATGGCAGTCCCACTTATAATGTGGCGTTCGTAGCAGAGGTAATAATAACCACTAATGTTAATTTATGTACATACATACATACGCATAAAAAACGAGTTTTGGTTTAATCGCTTGAAACCGTTAGCTTTAATGACTATTTCACAATTGTTTACTGAATGCTTGACATTTGTATTTAATTCACATACATATACATATATACAGTATTGACCAATACAATAGCACCCCCATTTCAAAGTTATTTCTTTATTTCATTTTTAGGAATTTTCAAGTAAAATACAGTTCATTCTGGAACAAAAACCATATAAACCCAAGTTTTAGACTTTATAGAATACTACAAAAAGAAATTCAACAAATTTTAAATCTTTTAAAGTGCTACAAAAATATTCGACAAATTTTCCCCCAAATTTCAAAATTTTTTCTCAGAAGTGCTAGAATTTTTTTTTTGATATTAAGAGATATTGTTTGCCATTAATAATTAATTATTTCCCCTTAGGGACTTTGAAATGGCGGTGCTATAGATATGGCCAATACTGTACTTACATATTATATATTTTTTTCTTATTTCTCTGTTTGCAAATCACCGCACATCTTAGCAAACGAAATTCCCCACATTTGCATTCCTCTACAATTCGCTATTATTTGTGGATACGTTTCTGTTGTTGAGTGGTTTCCTGTTCTGTCGCATTATGCTGGTCGAACTGCATCGTCGTCGTGGTCAAATAAACCCGTTGATTTTGTACATTGGCCGCTACATTCGCCTGACACCGGCCTATATGGCAATTATCGGCTTCTACATGACCTGGTTCCCGAGCATCGGCAGCGGTCCGTTATGGCCAGAGCGCATCAGACGTGAACAGGAGCGCTGTCAGGCGTCATGGTGGCTTAATATACTCTATGTAAATAATTATTTCAACACGGATAAGTTTGTAAGTACATACTTCTATTACGCACATACACTTGTGCTCATATAATTAGGTCACCTTTGAGAAAAAATTGATCTAGTACGCTGTTTTTAATTATATCATCACTAATCTTGTCATCAATCAGAAAGTAACTGTAACTGGATATTTTCTCGAAGAAAAACCGGCTAAAAAGTCGTTTAAGACAGCCGTCTACGATTCGTTTTCGAGTACTTTTTCGCTTGAAATTGTCGATCGCGTAGGAACAGTCGTAAACGGATCGAAAAAGCATTCTTATGCGAATATAATATATTATAAAATATTGTGGTTCAAGAAAAATTTCCAACAGAATGAAAATTTTTTCTTGTGCTGACAAATTACTACAAACTTCTTTTACTTGAACCCTAAAACTTCTGGTGCAAGCACCACATGATAAATAATATTTCTGGATAAAAAGTGGATTTTATCTTACTCACGAAATACCTCTTCAGGCAGTTTAATATTATTCAGTTTTTAAATTACTTTCGTACCCTTGTAAATAAAATCACTCTTTTTAGACACACGCGTCGTATGAGCAACATTCAGTACAATCTTCACGATTCAAGTCTACCTAATCGATTGTTTATTTATTTTTTTTTTAGATGTCTAAACTGGTTGGGTGTCCCTGCTCTTAAGTTCAAAGTAAAACTCTTCAATTGATCGCCTTTTTAACCCATGCAGATTTTCATGATGCGATCGTGTTTTGACCAACAAAAAACAAATTCATCATTGTTATGGTTATTTTGCATTAAGGGAAGAAAAATTTCGACCTAGCGATAATTTTTTTTTAATGTAACATTTTCAGGTTCTGTGCTCTTTGTTCAAGATAATGACCGATTTTAGATCTTTCCTTCAATTAAAGGGATATTTTTTTTAGACTAAGAGCCGTTTTATGAAGCAACCTTTAACTTTAAAGCTCACTTTATATTTAAAGGTTGTATTAAAAATATGGCTATGTCTAAATTTAAGCATTTATATTATTGGTTTTTGTCGTATGTATGTTTCTTTGTTGTAAACCAGTATAAAATCGATGATATAATGCTTTACTTTAGACACAATCATAAATTTTAATGCAACCTTTATATAAAGTGAATTTTAAAGTTACAGGTAATTGAGAAAAAGGCCCCAACTAAACAAATTTTATTCTTATGCCAGCTTTAAAAATTTTGGTCAAATTCCCTCAAGCGCAGGTAATT
>NW_016165693.1:0-26695 GCF_001687245.7 Rhagoletis zephyria | reverse complement strand
GTGCATCCTAGGTTTAGTCTAGTGGTTATTACTTAGGTACTTATTGCAAATAACTAATAAATTAAAATTAAATTGGCTTATATTAAAGTTTTCCACCTATCAATACACGTGTAAGACACGACACTTCTCAGTACAGATACAAAGATTTGTAGTTGTTGTCCACAGTTCAGATTCCTGATTGTCGAAGATCTCAGATGCTCATATTTCGCTTCCATATGAGTCTTACATACATATGTAACCCTAGCGATGGCGGGCGGGACAGCAGCGTAAAACCGTCAAAACAAATTGGATTACAATGCACGAGTATGCCGATGGGATGTTGTGCGACGAAAAAATCGCAGATGGCAATCCCGCCAGTAATTTATGGTATTATCTGCTCAATAACGGCAGACCTCATATTGAAAGCAGCATGACACAGGAGTGAGGAGGAAAGGACACCAGCTCTTCTGACCGCAAGAATACGGATAGTCGGGTCTACGTAACCGGAACGACCCAGATTTATATCTGGCCAAGGACTGTCACTCCAGCAACACTCCCCAAAAAGTCTTTGGGGAATTTGTATGCTGCTACAACAACAACAACCGCAAGAAGACACTGACGACAGCCGCAGACCCACTGTGGAATACCGGAAAATAGCAAGATATCTATTCAGCTGGCCTTCAGTGCGATGGCAAAGGGATTCATTTGAGCAGTACAAACTCAAGAAGAACTGTATCTCCTGACCCATCGTAACCAGGTGCATGCCTAGCATTGACATATCTATCCAAAGCATAGAGGGAAGCCTATGTCAAGGTTATTACTTAACTACGCAAAAAACCAGCAATCAGGCGAAATCCCTTCTTCCGATCAGTCTTAAGGCAAAAGATGAAACCATACACAATCATAGTTTATTATACACAAGATCAACCATCACATTCCAACGACAGCCGGTTCTACGTACCGGAAGGACCCGGTTGTTTAGGAATATGCGCGGCTGTAACAGCTCGCTCGACATAACAATAGTAAGCGCTGGTGGGATAAGCATAACATTGGTGGGACAGCATAACGTTGCGACCTATACAAAGCCAAACGCCGACTGACCAGAAGGCTGGACAAACTGCCCAGTGCGCCTCTTATTTACCCGTGGCTAGTTTAGGGAAGCCATCGGGAAGACGATAGCTGAAAAAATTTGGTCCTGCGAGAGCAAATTACCTCACCAAGGTCTTCAACCTGTCTATGGCCGCTCTCATCGTTTCGGACATCTGGAAAACAGGGAGAGTGATCCCACTGCTTAAACCGGTGGACAAAGGAGAGTCGTATTGACCGATAACACTCCCTTTCCCGGCAGCGAAGACACTTCAGGCCTTGCTACTCCCGCACTGTACGAACGACCTGACGCCAGCGAGGCATCAGCTTTGGTTCAGTAAAATGCTCACCACAACAGCAGCACTTAAAGCCATAAGCACTGAGATAACTCGTGGCCTAAACCGAAACCATCCCTGTGAGAGAATAGTTCTAGTAGCGTTGTCTAAGACGTTTGACACCGTCAGCCACTCCACGCGATTAAGAGATATCGAGGCATCCTCTCTCCAATAGGGACTCAAATGGTGGTCACAGAGTTAACTAAGTGGTCGACATTTTTCAGTAATTTTTAGAGATAAAACAAGGATTAAACAAGGAGTGCCACAGGCTGGTGTCCTTTCCTCGTTTCTGTTTAATTACTGCATTTCAAAGCTCCCTCAGCCACCATAATGGCGTCCGGGAATGGAGTTGATAACTTGCGCTCGAATGTAAACGGTTACCTATCCGAACTTTCTCGCTTCTTCACTGCAAAGAGTAACTATCTTCCTTATGAAATCCTCGGCAACTCTTTTTACCACCCGGACGAAGGAGGTCAGACTACAGCTGGGAGTTCGCGTCCATAGCTTACCAATTCCGACGGTGAATAACCATAAAATACTGGGGGGTTACCTTTGATAGTCTTCTGTCCTTCTCGGCGCATACAACCGCAATTGTCAATTGAGTTTAGATCCGCAACAAGGTCCTCAAGTCACTAGCCGGCAGCACCTGGGGCAAAGACAAAGAAACTTACTGGCGACATACAAGCCGATTGGCCGGCTGGTTCTAAACTATGCAGCGGCCGTCTTGTCGCCGGGGACTAGCAGGATGCAGTGGACGAAGCTACAGGCTTGCCAAAAAACGGCAGTCCGGACAGCCACCGGATGCATTCTGATGTTGCCACAGGATTACCTACATGACGAGGCTTCGTCTGCCTCGGAAGACTCGCACCACCATAGCCCAACTTCGATCTAGATACTGCAGCAGGCTAAACTCCTATCCGAGTTAGATAAATGCACTTGTGCCCAATAAGTGACCGCTATGCGTAGAGTCACCGCATGACTCGCAACACTTCTTCGCATTCCTCCTATATTCCACTCAAATTACGCCTCTCTCCTTATGGACCAACCCAGTTGGAGTAGCACACTTTCTGGGTCTCCAGTTAGTTAAGCTTGACGACAACGATTGGGAGTTAATCCGATCGCTGTTGGGTTTCAGCTGGGCATTATGACTGAGCAAGGTCTTGTAATGAGTTTTGAAAGCACAATATAGCCAAGGTTGCAGTATTTTATCATTCTGTCAGCTTTATGCTATGTATGTATATCCGCCTCCAAAAAATGTCTACCTCAAATCACTGTTTCACAAAGCATGTAAATCTTTGAAGCATACAAGTAGCCTTCCTCAGATACCAAATCCAAGTAACAGTAGGTGAAAAAGTACGTGAGGAGCAACACTAGGATTTGTAGAGAAAGCTCTCTCATAAAGAATTCGACAGTTTTCCTTAATATCATCAATTTTGCTATCAGATCACTTTGGCCGAGCGGTTAAAGATTCGCACTCAACATCGGTCCTCTTGTGCTGATGGCACTTTTTTCCAATAGCAGTAACTTCTCGACAAAAAATCGAATCCTCTTCACTTAATGAAGTAATAAAAAACTTTCTCCCAAAAGTCTTTTATTTTTACCCATATCTTGCCGAAACCTTCAGTAACAAATTTTTTCGCAGCGACTACCGGCGCTGCTTGTTTTTCTGTTTATCCAAGTTCAATAGCCGAAATCCCACTCCCTATGCCTATGGAGTTAAAGCCTTCTCAGGTGCCGGTTTAATTTCAGTACCATTTCAGACTTATTCCGACAAAACTGAAACAAAAAGGCCAAAGAAACAAGCAATAAGCTCATCGGACCATCATTTTCTACTTCTTTGCAGGACGTGCGATTTCGTCGCATCGTGTCCACATTGTGGTGACTTTTCGCTTTTTCGTCAGTCAATGAAAACCACCATTCCTTGCGCACAATGTTTCCCGCTTATTCAGGCATGACCGAACCAAGGTTTGGTTTATACCTTATTGTAAATGGTACGAGAATATCTTTTTTCGGATTTATGCTGAGTCTTATTGACACACCAATTTGAAAGTCCGCTAAGAGCTGTACTCCCAATGTCTCGAGTCAGTAATACGGAATACGCGAAGCTATAATTGCCAGATCATCTGCGTATCCAATAGCATTGTAACCACACTTATGTAATCTTACTAGGTGGTCACCTGACTCCAAGGGAGTATTGTGCAAACCATGGCACCAATAGTCCAATGGCCTCGATATACTAGAAACATAGACAGTATTATTAAAATCACCCTCGATGTCCAAGAGAAAACACAGAGCAATCTCCTTGGTATTGAAAGCGCTTTCGATCGATCTTACCAACCAGCTACTGTAAGGCCGAATGAGTTAATTTCTCTTTGAGAAAACATAATTTAGTATGGTGCAAGGGAGCGGATAAGCTCTGTGCACCTAATGTGTAGGCCTAAGGAAGTTAGACTTACAGTCCTGTAGGGTTTAGGAAAGTTAAGAACATGTTTCCAGAAATGTTGAGGCCTCTGGCAGTGAACTGAACGTCGATGACGCCAAGATACCGACTGTCATCTGTCCTTAAAACCTCTGAGTCACGTTTGACAGCGGTTTCTAGATATCAACGCACGCCTCAGCCACTGGGAACAAACTGCGAACCAGGAACAAAGTGAGCAAGCCTATAGCCGGCAGGACTTGGGGAGCCGACAAAGAGTTCCTGCTCACTCCTTGTAAGGCAATCGGTAGGTAGGTGGGAGAGCCAATGTGATCGGCAAAGACGAGCAATACGCAGTGGAGAAAAATACAAACCTGACAGAATGCAGCTCTACGTGCAGCTACAGACTGCAAATTCAAGTCGTGTCAGCTTCATCGGGTGGAAAAGGAGCACAACACTCTGGAGAACCGACATCGAGCCGTACGTAGAGCATACATTCGGCGCAGAAAAATACGGAGTTGTGCTCGACAACTAACACGACGATATAGTCAGGACAACATCGTCCTAGGTAGTCGACTGTCGCCCCTCGACATTGAAGAAGAAACTCCCGAGAGAGACCAGACGCAATCTCAGCTTCTTGCAGAGTGGTGCTACGGACTTAACAGTTACCTCTCTTGGCTCAACTCTAACCCAAGGAGCCTAACACCAGAAGTACCAGAATGACTCAGATACTTTGATATTCTCAATTGCAAAAATATCATCACCACGTAAGGTTGGAAAGGCTCTACCTTCCTTCGTAACTTGCCTCTATCAAAGATACGCCAAATCTGCCTTGACTTCCCACTCTGGAGAGCATTTGTTTTGAGGAGACATAGCCGGTTCCACCGGAGAGCTTGGGAAATGCATTTGAAGCAAGTACTTCAGAGTCTTGCTGTGTAGTTTATAAAAGTGCCATCTTATCCTCTTAGGAAACCTATCCCATTGAAGGACTCTTTGGATAAAGCTTTATGCCGACGAGAGGCCTCGGTCAACGTCTCTATTGACTCGTATTGGTGTCTCCTCGGGCAGCGTATCTATTGTATCTGATTCGACTTTTGACAACAAATTAACTTCAGACTCCGGAGGGCCTTTCTCTGACGCGGAGGGGGCTGCTTCGGAAACGCTGATTGTATTTTTAATAGGAGTATTCATAACACATTCTAGATTAGGTCTAGTGGTACTTTTGAGTCAAGAATAAAGATCAAAAATATTTATGTACAATTTAAGGCATCGACACTGCGTCGACTACATATGACTACCATTCTTATCTGAGTTATACCTGCAGTAATACCATGAATTCTAATTAGGGCTGGAAGTTCGATCTATTTTTTTTGTTGAATATCCGAATAATCCAGCTAATTAAAAAGCCGAATATCCGTATATTAACCGAATATGCGCATAACAAAATCAAAGGATATTAACCGGATATCCGAATAACAAAATAACGGATATATATCAGGTATTCGGATAAAAAAAGAATGCATGTTAACCGGATATCGGGATATCCAGATTTATCACTATACACGAATATCCGAACGGATATCGTGATGTCCGAATATTGGCATAGTCGCAGCCCTAATCGTATACATAGTATAATGGAAAGTCGAGATTCTTATATATATGCCACCTGTCTAAAAAACTATAAGACCGCTCGTTGGATTCCAAAAGATGAGGTGCCAAATGAAAGGAATTGACCTCTAGAAAAGCTCCAATGTTTTTTTTTGAATAGGGTTGCCACCTGTTAATAAAATCATTATATTCAATCATAATAAGCTTTGGCATCAGTTTTGCACCATCACTGTCAAACGCAAAGACTTAGCCTCTACATTTGCAATAATGTATTATTTTTCTGAGTAGGGTTGCCACCTATTAAAAATTTAAAAGATTTTCGCTGTTCGTTGGACTACAAAATTAAATACCAAATGAAAGGGCCTGGCCTTCGCATGTACAAAAGCTTTAATTTTTTGAGTAGGGCTGCCACCTATTTAAAAATTACTATCTTCTATACATTGTATAAAGGAAAGTCGAGATATTTTGACCACGCTAATCTCAAAAACTACTGAACGGATTTATACGAGATTTTTTAAGTATAATCTGTATCGATAGGAATATTATCTTTAGTACTTTAAATTCCTATAGGGTTGCCACCTGTCTAAAAAATTACTAGATCCGCACTGTTCGTTGTATTACAAGATATGAGGTGTCAAATAAAAAGGCTCGGCTTTTAGATGTTCAATGTTAATGTATAACTTTTTGAGTAGGGTTGCCACTTTTTAAAAATTATAAGATCTTCACCGTTTGTTGGACTAAAAACTGAGGTACCAAGGCAAAGGATATGGTCTCTGCATGTGCAATAAGTTTGTATTTTTTTGATTCAGTGGGGTTGCCACCTATTTAAAAATTATGTATGTATAATACGTGAGGGCATTTTTGGTTAATGACATTAGATTTGCACAGTTCATTCAATTTAAAAAAGTTATATGTCCAAGAGAAAGGCTTAACCTTTCGATTCGCAGTAATTTTAGTCGGGTTGCAACTTGTTTAGTTGTCAATCGCATCATATTGAATATCTACACATTCAGCGCATGGCAAAGTCTCGCGCATACTAAGCCGGCTAGTTGTGAATAATGGAATAATTTTCCTTTTACTCAAATGGGGCAGACAAACTTGGTGAATCAGTAATTTTTTCTTAAGCCTATAAAAAATCCGTTAAATATTCCATTTATCTGTCAGGTAATAACTACAAGCATTAACATTTTTTACAAATTAAAAGATCTTATGGGGAAATAAATCAACATGTTTGTTTACTTTTCGCCTGTAGTTGATAAGATATCTGTGTTAAGATGGTGGCTCATTGCAGGCAAACATTCGCATGCATTACATGGCGATGCCGAGCAGCTGGCAACACCGCCAAATCACTTACGACCCCTGTGTGTTCGACAGTAGGTAGTCGAGTAGTACGATAAGCAGGAAGAAGGTAGGAAGGCGGGCAGCAGCCAGTCAGCATGCAGCGAGAATCAACGTATACAGGAACAAATACAACGCAGAGCGATTGAGTATGCGAGTATACCCACGACGAGCAGATACTTCTTTTAGCGATTTCTTAAGTTTTCCACAGAGATACCATAAAGTACATAAACGAAATTGGTTTTGCGGTGGTCATTGTAGGTGTTTTGTCGCCTTCGTGCACTCGCATTTGTCTTAATAAATTTAAATAAAAGTGAAAAGAAACTGAATACTAAAATACTAGTTTGTATGTATGCACGCCATAACGGGCAACGAGCAACATTCTAGGCAAAACTAGTAGCTGCGGGAAATAAAAATTAAAAAAAGTCAAGTCCGATAAGGAATTATGTGCTAGAAAAACAGGAGCTATCGTGCAAGCAGCGTAATCAGTGGGTTCCGTGACCAATTTAAAGGGCAAAAGATGCATTCACAAACATACATACATATGTATGTATATGTACGAGTAGGCTTTGTAGTATCAGCTATTGAAGCACAAGCAGCTGATTACAAGTGATAGCAGCAATTAACAGCAACGTTAGGCAGTTAGTGTAGATTCTCTGACCGATAGACAAACTGTTTGGACAAGAGGTGGCCGCCAGTGAGGGGTGGTGACTCTTTGCCACAACTCCGCATCAGCATTATGGCTGTCGGAGCGAATGAAAGGCCATCAAAGCATCGACGACGATGACGACGACGACGACTACGACGGCGACAACATTTTCAAGTGATTGTTTTGATGCGTGTTTGACATGAATGTGTGCATATCTGATTTGCAAGTCCGTGGGTCTCTGTTGACTCAGCTGGTGGCTTCTATTAATGTATGTAACCACAAAGGCTGCAATATACATTTTGTGTGTTTGAATTCAACTTCTCACAGCGGCACTCCGTTGGTCTCAATATACGCACATCAAAGTTGAAATCGTGAGTTGTTCTTATTAATGTCGTTTTGTTCACTTAATTAAGGGTATGTATTCGTGTTCATTTTCTATAATTTTGCCTGTAGGGGCAAATTGAAAAAAAATCTCCACTTCATGTATACACATGCAGAGTAAACCGCTTTCGCTGCTGCACACCTATCCAGTGCTGCTTTGTTTTTTTACCGTGGGTCATGTAACACTTAAATGTGGATAAATCAATATTTGAAGTACAATACAATGTAGCGCACAGTGTACCTACATACATACAATGTCTAAGTGAAATTTCTGTTTTACCTCACATCTACACCTTCTACTAACAGAGCAATACTAAAAAAAATTGCTGCATATATTGTGAAAAACTTGCTGTGCCAATACTTTTTGCCAGCAGCGTAAATAATATTAAAAAATATGTTTCTCTTTAAAACGACAGAATCTTAAAACTTAAAAAATGAAACTGAAAGAGAAAAAAAATAATTAAAAAAGTAAAATTATTAAAAAAGAAATATAAAACAAAATAAGTTCCTACTTAAAAATTAAGAAAAATATAAGATTCTCAAAATGAAATTATATATGAAATATATTTTTCTTTTTAAAAGAATAAAATTTAAATATGAAATAAAAAATAAATAAATAAAACAGTTTCGTAAAATTAAATAACAGTGCCTTCTACGCACAAATACTTTGGAGGGGGCAATGAAAAGGCAACATTTTTTGTAGAAAAGAAAGCGCCAATAGATTTGCAAAATAAAAAGTACGTTCGACATAAAATGCATGTTTTCTTCGGTTTAAAAATTCGTTCAAAAACTATATTAACGAATGGAAATTTTAGTAACATAACATCAGTTAACACCATGTCAGATAGTTCCGCTGATTAAACAAAAAGCAGAAACGATTTCTACATTTAAAAACTTGGAAAATTATCCTTAAATATTTAACATATTACTACAACTAATTTTATACAAATAGTCTTCCCAATTCGCAGAGTTTAGCAATTTTGTAACCCAAGTCATAATTCACTTTTGTTTTTTTGTAACGTCACGCCAGCGCATATGTTTACTAATATCTTTAAATCTCTACTACCAACGGTTGTACATTATTTTTTACCGAATAAAGGGTTATTTAATTACTATGTAAAAACCTTTTTAAAATTTTGACTTAAAATTTTTTTTTTTTGCATTTTAGCATACCGATGGACCTACATACCCTAAATTTTTCTAAAAATTCAGAGAAAAAGTTTAAAATTTAGCTGAAAATTTGTAGAATTTTTCTAAATTCTGCATAAAGTTTGAAAGTTTGAAATATGTGGTTTTGATTGAAGTATCAACCATATTTGTATAAAAAAATAAAATTTAACTTAACAAAAACACCACGCACTCACTTTTTCATTTTTATGGAAAAAAATTCAAACTTCGACTGGGAAAATGTTATAACAAATTACAATACTAAAAAAATTATATTTTTTTAATTTGTATTAAAGCCTGTTCTTTTGCCAAGAAAAAGTTCTACAATAATTTGTTTGTATGAAATACGGCCAGGGAATAATGATACTCATACGCCACATCGTACATGGCGTATGAGTAACATTTTCCATGTTAAAATTTGAACAAGTAACTCCTCCAGATTACCACTCTTTTTACCTTATAAATCCTAATTTTTTAGATTTATGGTTGTAAAATTAATGATTTTTGATAATAAAAGTGAATAAATAAAATTTAGTTTTTTTCCAAATGTGCTTATGCAGGTAAAAATAAGTTAGAGGTTAAAATAATATTTTTAAAGCAAGCTTTCTATAAGAAAAATAAAGACTATTAAAATAATAAAAAGTAAATTGCATTCTCCAATAACAAAAAAAAAATAAATTCGGTCATAAGATTAGCCAACGGCTTTAAAGAAAATAAAATTTGACTGCTGTCAGATAGGTGGATCGACGATATGTTTCAACAGTAAAAATAGCGCGGCCTCCTCTCGATATTTCTGTTTTAAAACAGCTTTTTTAACATAATCTATAGGTATAGATGTGAGGTTAAGAAGATAAATATGAAGCAGAGCCAAATTTTTATGTTAAGCCCATGACAACTCTCTGACATATTTTATGGTAGTTTTTAAACAAATCTTGCCTAAGCCGTTGGTGCAAAAAGCTCAACCAAGTGATTTCAGAAAGTTCTACGGCAACCTAAAAAACTTGGAAGTCGTATAGGACAAGGTGCGGGCTATGCGCTGTAGGCACCAAAACTTTCCATCCAAACTCTCCTTTTATTTTGACTGAATTGGGAAAATAAATCTGCCCACTTCCTTGAATCGTCCGCTTTAATCGCTTTAGTTGCGGACAGTTGAAAGTCGAATCAATCACTAGCCAAGTTTTGAGCATATCACTATGAGCTGTTCCTTTCCAATCGAGGCAAACGTTCAACACTATACTTCGTCATCAGCTTCCATTCAATTTGAAAAATTGCTCGATTTCGCTTTCACTCAATATATTCGGAGACTGCCCAGTTTCCCTTCCACCGAGTTCAATAAAGCACGCCAGCAGTTTGTCTTCTTTGCCAAATGACGCCAAATGACGCCAAGTGGAAATGTCAAGTGAAGCCAAGTCCGTCTCCACATGGTCTTTCCATCGCAAAGGAGTCCTTCATCTTTCTCTGTTACTTTAAGAATTTCATCGTTAATGTCCATTCGTACGACGGGTTCGAGCCAGCTTAGACTTTATCGTTGTAAAGCGAGTATGGCCGATGCTTAGATAGCCTTACCAACTTCTCGACGCCATATTTAATTAGCTCTGCTGGTAGGTCGTCGGCTCCAGCAGTTTTGTGGTTTTTTCGCCGTATGATCAATTTGATTTCTCGTTTTTTTTTCGAAATGGAGACAGCCAAGTAGCTTAACTGATCGGGACCCGGCGAAGTCGATCAGCCTCAGTCTGTTATGGCACGTTTGGAAGGCAGAATTTTCCATGGAACAGTGGAACCAAATATCCCTTCCTTGCCTACCCCGGCATTGAAATGGCCGATCACGATTGCCATATCGTGATGGGGGCCGAATTTGTATATGTTGGCGATCATAGAAGATATTCTTAACTACCTCGTCGTTCTTTTCCCTTGGGACGTAGGCGTAGATGAGCGAGATGTTGAAGAACCCCCGATTTGATGTGGATTGTGGCTAGGCGCTCGTCCGCCGGAGTGAACGACAGAGCGACGGAGTATCTTTCCCACCACAAATCCAACTTGCCCGACCGAATTTACGCTCCATTGCGTGACAGCTGTAGTAAACATCGCAAGACCCTACCTACACCTTCCTTTTCTCTTGCCCCGGCTATCACATTTCTTGGATGGCGGTGATGTCAGCCTTGGTCTTCCCTTAGATATCAACCAACCGGGAAAAGGCACCTTCTCAATTAAGGGTCCGAACATTCCTGGTGCATGCCCTAAAATCATAGTCTTTTAAGCATTTGCTGTGGTCCCGCTCCAAAGAAGGGGGTATCATCCAAGGCTTGGTTTTTGTTTTCATTTGGAAGGGTTTTTGCGTAGCGCACGCGAGGTTTTGCCCCGTCTCAGTTTAGCTCGCTCCGAAATGGATACGCTGCCCAGAGGATACGTGGTTAAAATATCCGGGCGGCGTTGTGAGATGCGATTAAATCGTACGCAAAAGGATCACTTCTGGCCACTCTCTGGGGAATTATATCTAGTCAAAAGCTTTCCTTACTTGCGTGGACTTCTGCGTACGGAGTCATTATAACTGCTGTCTTGCATATTTAAATAGTTACATGCCACTTTACCCCACTGTACAACACAGACACATTCACGCAAAGGCAAATATTATATCGGTGGGAACGCTGACAGATATTTACATACAAATCTATAAATAAATATATATGCATGTGTATTATAATTTGTATGTATGCATGTACATATGTATATTGAAAGCTAGACATGAAAACAGACAATCGCAGTACTGGTGATTCTTTGATTCGTAGAATACAAATGCATATCGTGGTCAGTGTTGCCACACACAAATTTTTTTCCCACCAAAATCCACCAAAATCTACCAACAATTTTTTTTTGAGTTTTTAATATTTTTGTTTAATGTTAAGTTTATTAAAAATGTAGATAACTTAACATCTAGTAAAACCAAGACACAGCTAGTAAAATAAAAACAAATTAACTGCGTATAACAATTGATTTTACTATACATACTTATCCGACCTAAAGAGATCTACATATTGTAATCACTCCAACCTTAGGCAATTCAAAAATCTAAGCACTTTGGACTGTGGCATATTCCAAATTTGTATATGGAGAAGAAAATCGTTCTCCAAAGGGTATCAGTCTACGATACATTTTTCGTGAGCAGCTACATAGAATATACTCTGGGGTTTCTTCCTCCAGCCCACAAAACCCACAGTCCGTCTCTACAGAAAGCCCCATTTGATTCAAATGGTACCTTAACGTGGAGTGTGCTTTTAATTAGCCAGTAAGAGTTCCAAGTACAAGGAGTCTTTCGCAGTTCCTCCTGTGAGGAGTTATGAATCTCTTTGGTTGTCTTATCTTTTCCTTCCGCCATTGGGCAGCAATCTGAAATTCTTCTTAGCTCCTATGTAGTTCTGCAATGTATTTTTTAGATGTACCGCAGAATGGTTCGGGGGATCATGCAAGCGCATTTCGGTTCCACGCTTTGCGAGACAGTCGGACCTTTTGTTGGCTTCAAACCATTCATGTCCCGGAACCCACCTCAGCGTTGCGCTACAGTGGGCTCCAGGTGGTTCCAGACGCCACAAGCCTTGATGCAGTTTTAAAAGAGTATTATACGGCATTTAACACTGTTTCATTGTCACGAAACCTACCAAAATCCAATCTAGCCTACCGACCTACCAAATGGAAAACAACCTACCAGTTTTGGTAGCAAAATTTCATGTGTGGCAACACTGGTATCGTGGTGGTAGTAGCGTGTACTAGTCATGTGTGTCTAGCCAGCGCACAACTGTGGTGTTGTAAAGGGGGAGTGGGCGTGCTAGTGTGTGTCTCAATTAGCATTGTCGACAACAACAAAGAGTGCCGACGACGACAGCGACAACTACAACCAGACCAGCCAAACCAGTCCGATGTCCGTCATCATCACTCGCGGCAGCAACAGCAGCAGCAGTTACCGCAAATACTAGTCTGTTGGCAGTCAGTCAGTTATTTTACTCCGAGTTGATCGGCGAATTTTCGAGTGCGAAAAATTCGATTTTTCACAGCGGACTTTTGTTTATTTATGTGCAAGTGAATTTTTCTTGACGTAATTTTTTATTTTCCTTTGCTGAAAATCATTGTGACCTATACAAAAATCTGTACGTTTGTGCTTCGCGAATTGTGCGTAGAAGTAGTACCTACTTGCATTTGAAAATAGTTTCGTTTTTGTTGCCGTTAAGTGATTTAATTTTTTTTCTAAAACTCGTATTTGAATGCAATACACACAAACACTTTAAGGTCCGTTTCTGACGTAGATATTTGCATCGACTGCTCGGTCAATCGTCTCACTACATTGGTTTTTTAGTTTTGTTGTAATTTAAAAAATTTTTTTTTAGTCATGTTTTTTTTTATCGTTTGGGGTCACCCCTATCAGCAAGTTTGCCACCAACATTGCTGTGTCTGCGTTACGTGGTTACTCAATTTCATAATTTCGTAATTTCGGGCTATTCACCGCTCCACGCGTATGGCGTAGAATCCGGGAAGTGCGCTCAATTGCAGCCGCGTCACACGACCGCTGCCGCCGCCGTCACCGTGTTTTTTTTAGGGAGCGTTGAACGCCTGCTAAACAGGAAGACGGCAAGGCGGACACAAAAACGCAGTCATGCAATAACATACGAAAGCAACAACAAAAAAGGCAATCATTCAATTGAACGGAGACAGAACAAAGCACAGCAAGGCAGGGTTTCAGCGCCAACAGAGCTTTCGCTTTTGGCAGAAGGTGGAGCTGTAAGGCGGAGTCGACGCTGAACCAGTCAGGCAGTCGACCAGCCAGTCCCGTGTGGTTGCAATAAATGCAGTTTATGTCTGTCCGTCTGTCCCTCCGTCCGTCCGTCCGTTTGCCCGTTCGCCTATTCAACCAGCAACACCATCGCGCGCACTTCACCCACCCCGCCACTGCTGGCACTCGACTATATATATTTGTCGTGCATTTGTTAGTATGTGTTTATGTGCGAGTGTATACATATATACTACATACATTCATGCGCTCTTTTCGCAATCGCGGCGAAGTGTTTGCGTAAGATAAGGCAGCTGTGATGAGAACGATTAAAGTTGGGAAAGGTCGGTGGGTCGAGCGGAGTGCGCTGTTGATCCATTGATACTAGCCTATATGTATGTGTGTGTGTGTGCATATGTGTGTGCGAAACAGCTGAGGAGTAATAGTGCAGGCGGTGGGGTACATAGTCAGAAGTCGTAGACTTGCGTGTTTACAATATTTAGAATGATCGCGAGAAGTGAGCGAAAAACAGTCACGGCCATGAACGAATTATTTTCTTTCTTTTAAGTAGTCACATACAGACATATGTACATACATACATGATTGAGTGTATGTTTGTGCACTTTTTCAGCGGTCTAAAATTTGTTTTTCTCACGTATGCAGTACTACTTAACTTCGGTGAACCGCCAGGCAAAGAACAAAGACAGTTACCACAACAAAAAAATTGGCAAAAAAGTTTTTTCTTAACAAAACCCCAGTGGCAAGCAACCGCACGCACAGAAGCGAAGCGAAAATAAGAACTAAACAATTTTTAAAAGCTAAGAGATACAAATTAATAAACTAAAAAATTATCAATAAAGCAAGCGACATAATAATTAGCAACAACTAAAGCAAACATGGGCCAAGTTTTCGGCAATCCGAACAATGTTCACGGCGAATATCCGGCGACCACAAGCAAATATATTGGTAAGTTTTTGGCGCAAGCAAGCAGCCATAAAAAAGATAGAAAACAGAATCGCAAAACTATGAAAAATCGAGAAATATAAATACATAAGCACATGTCCAAGTACATACATTAGACCGTTGGCAAATGCAATGGAAGTAGTATTAATTAAAAAAAAAAAACGTGCTAAGACTAATACATACAAGAATGAGAGCAAAGGTGAGTATATATGTATGTAGATGAAGAAAAAGATAAAGGCAATGATAAACATAAAAACAAAGATGCGTAAAGATGGAGATAAAGGTAAATTTAAACACTTTGTTTTTGATGATTATTTGATTAAGGTCAAAGGTGAAGGTGAATATGTAGATGAAGAAAAGAATAAACACAAAGGTTAAAATAAAGATAAATGTTTGAAAAATATTAGTATGAGAATAACGGCAAAGGAAAAAGATTAAAAAATAATACTTATAGAGAAAAGGATATAGATAGAAACACTGGGCACTCACCACTTATATACTCACCACATCTAAACTTACCACGCCTTAACTCACCTCACCTAAACTCACCACATCTGAATTAAAAACACCTAAATTCACCACAACTGAACTAAAAATACTTTCCGTTGGGTATGCCCCACACCTGAACTCACACACCCAAACTCACCTAAACTCAGCACATCTGAACTTACCACAACTTAACGTATAGTTGCTTTTTTTAAATACTTCTACTGGAATAATCGAATTTGGAGAGTTTTAATTTACTGATATTAGGGTAGTAAGTTGGGGCGATAAGAACTGAGATCTGATGTGTAAGTATTAGAATGAACTTGAGGTCATCGGTATATCATACTTTAACCCTTTCAGTACAATTGTCCAATATATTGGACAAACTTTTTTTGTACCTAAAGCTCTTTTTTTTCCTTAAATAAGAGCTTTTGTTTAAAAAAAAACAGTTGCTTGGAGAAAAGTATATAATTCTTATTTACCGCATTTCTTTTACTGCATTTTCGGGATGCAGTTGACCGCGTTTTTTCACTAGAGTTAAAAATTTCCCAAAAATCGATATTTTGTAGTGTAAGATGTACGAACAAATCAACTATTTTTCGGTGGAATTGAAATCCGGAAAAATGTGAAATTTTATTCTCAGTTTTTAAATATATTTCGCAAAAGAAAGAAAGAAAAATTATTGATATCACTTCCCTGTTTACAAATCTAGAGTACCGCTGTCCAAATGGAATGGACGCTGAGTAACGGTAAAACTAAGAGTTTCATAAAATTTTTGATTGTATTTGTGAAAACAATGACCCAAAATTAGCCGGTAAACAAATTTTCAGATCTTTAGCTTCAGCGCCTGATGTTTTGTACTGAGAGGGTTAAGATTCAGCTGTAAATGCCGAAAATATTTATGGCACAAAATGTAAAAAGGTGTCGCCTACGTTCGGCAAAAAAAAAACAATTGTTTTCGAAAATAGCTTGCAAAAACACTTGAGACTCAGGGGTGTACGGTGACCAGGACTGCCAACTATCCTTAGCAGCTATGAGTGCCAAAAAAGGTGCCATACTTTTTAATCCGTCCCATTTGGCAATAAAATAAGAACCAGACTTTTGAAACAAAATGGCAATGCCAAAATAAGATAAACCAGTTGTATAAACTTTAGAAATTTCAACATTTTAGTTGAGAAAAAGAAGTGCACTCAAAAGATTTCACAAAAATATATAGAAATATTACTATTAATGAAAAATTAAGTAAAATATGGTCAAAAATGTCACGGTTTGAGCCAAGGCCGACCATTTCCCTGGTACGGTCTGGTACATACATGCATATATTACATATGTATAAAAGTGCTAAAAGGAATGAGAGAAAATTTTAAAATCCGTTTAACGAACATAGGTTTGTGTACTTAATGACTTATTGCGTATATTTGTGCACCTGTTGGTATCTTCAAACATCGCACATACATACATATGTATGTATGTATATATGTATGTAGATACCTATTTACCAACCTATACATATGTAGTTCATAACGATCAATACCAATATTCACTCAAGTTGGTATGCGGGGGAACACACTCTAATCGGCTAACTAATAATTAGAGGCAATGACCGCAATAATAAATCGATTTATCAAAAAAAAGTCAAAAATATTTATACCGTAGATATTTGCGTAGATTTTAAATGAGAAATTACTAAGTGTTAATTTTTGTTCTAGAATAGATCGCAATTAATGAATATTTGGGTGTGAACATATTTTTCTGTTGGTTTAAGTGTTATTTTCTTTTCTTGGCAGCGATGCCTGTTTACTCAACTCGATTGTAAAAAGATAAGCATCAAGCAAAACAAAACACAATGTGATAAGAACTTTCTATATACATACATACATATAAAAAACAACAAGTCATTCAGAAGAAATGTCGGTCTAAAATACGACGCATGCATTTATTTTGAGTAATTACATAAAAATACATAATTCAAGTATGTCTATATGTATACAAGTGTGTGCATTATTAATCATAGGTTCTCGAAATATTTGAATTGCTATTTCATAATGTAAATCCCTTTCAAATTAGAAGTGTTTAGGTTTTAACTGAGCAGAGGAGCTTTGTATTTAACTACGATTGAGCGAGTCGTCGAGCACGCGCATCTACTTGGAATTCGGTTGCAGATATAGGCACATGCATACACTCCAATTTCGAATGACAACTCAGGTGATTCTTATGTAAAATTATTTTATGGATCCGGATATTAAACTGTAAACCGCAGTTTGACTGTAAGCAGCCAGCGATCAGAAACTTGTCGTTAACGGGCTATAGAATCTCCCCAGTGGTCATTTTGGTCATCGCATTATTTCTATCTGCGGTGAGCAACATCATGGAAAGAGATTTAGGAAGACCTGGGTCAATAGACTGAGCAATGGCGGCTTGAAAAAATATTGAATGCTCTTTGCGGCCAGAAATAAAGCCCCTAATTTTTAATTCCTAAAGTCATATTTAATGCTTAAATTAGTGGTGACATAGTCATAGCCATATAAATCAGCTGTTCCAACCAACATTATGGCCAACACTGTATTCGATTAGTGGTGCCACACCATAACGCCATAGCCATAACCATAACTGATATTTAAAGTGCGAGTAAGAACGTGTTGCCATCCGTAAAAAAGATATATTGTTCGCATTCAAAGTTTTGGCATAAGTCTAGAATATGAACCATTTAGGTATGCCTAAACCAAAAATATGGCTCGATAGAACCTCTCACGCTGATTTCAACTGTTTGCAAAATAATTTGGTGCAAAAATATTAAGAAGATATGAAGGTTAAATTAAATTTTTTTGTTTAATTTTTTGAAACTAATATCTTGTGAACTACATAACCGATTCAAAAACTAATGATGTCAAAATAAAGACAATTAATTTACCTTTCACTTGATGTACATAATTTGTATGCTTTTTTATACTTTTCATCCAAAAATACTAAAAAACGGAAAAAATTCGTATTTTTTCATAAAATAAATTTTTTTTAAACAAAATTTCATAATTAATGCAAAAGAAATTTATATTATTAAGAAATTACAATAATTACCTTTAATTTGATGTACATATTTTATTATGATCTGCTGTTGAGTTTTAAGAATTTAGTGTTAATTTAATGATAGTGAAAGAAGTTCTTCGCAGATATACTACGATATTACCCATTTTTCTCGTCTGGCAACACCGACATTGTTGATTACGAAAAATCAGCTGTTTATGGTTATTATACCTATAATCGATGATAGTTAATGTGCTTACGCTGCCAAAGCACTAAATAGCATTTCTACATTCCACCCTTAAGTCTTCACTGCATTCCATTTCTGGGGCCTTACAATAAATACATCATGCCTGTCTTAAATGAACTCTTGCTTAGCTTTATGACTTGTTAAAGGAACAAAATACTAATTGATTCTTATTATCCTCCTAAAACGATTAGTTTTACTGTCGATTCTCGTGAAACTAGTCCTACCTGCTTACATGTAATAAAAAGGTGGTACATACGACTTAATAATTTCTAAAATCTTACTTTCCGAAAATTACCTATGTAACCTTAATTATTCCTTGAATCTGCCTAACGGATCTCGTCTCAAAGTAGAACGGCCCTTTGAAACTTAAATAGCAGCCCTCCTCTTGGTACAGTCAATCTGGTTCTATTTATATTTAAGTGTACCTGGTTCAAAATTCCGCACAGGATAAAAAAGATACCATGCTGTCCAGAAAAATATTTTTAACAAAATAAGAGAATGACATATCTCTCAATTTGACCAAAAACATTTTTAATTGATTGAAAACTTTTGGCAACTACATCGCTGCTACTAGCACTGATGCACAAATCGACAAACGTAATTCACGGTGATTTCAAAAATGATATTGGTTTTTTACCGGTTACCAATTTCCAAAGTGCCGGGTTTTTAGTACCGGTTACCAATTTTGAGAAAAGCAAAAGTTCACGCGCATTGTTTTATTATGGTTATTTCAGACATGAAATCGCCTTTTTTTGTAGCGGTTACCAATTTTTAAAAATCCGCATACTTTCTACCGGTTACCAATTTTTAAAAATCCACTTTCTTCCTACCGGTTACCAATGTCGTAAAAAGCGGAGTGATCCAGCCCATTTTTTTTAATTAAAATAATAATATTTTGCTTAGATTTCTCTATTTATTAGTAAGAATTAGTAACCTGTACAAAAAAAAAAAATAATTTCTTTTTTGAAATAACAATAATAATAAAATTGGGATGACCACTCCGCTTTTCTTAAAATTGGTAACTCGTACTATGAACTGGCGGTTTTCGAGATTGGTAGTTGGTGCGAAAAACCGATTTCATTTTTGAAATCACCGTAAAGTAATCTTTGCAGTAGCAAAGTTTATTTGTTAGTAAGAATTGGCAACCGGTACAAAAAAAGCAATTTAATTTTTGAAATTACAATCAGCTTTTCTTAAAATTGATAACCGGTACTCAAACCCGGGGTTTTCAAAAATGGTAACTTGTGTAAAAACCGGTTTTTTCACATTAAGTGCTATATTGACGGTACTAAATATCATGTAAAGAATTAGTTCTTAGAAATTTATTAAAGCAAATCAAAGGAAAGAAGACATAAATGGAATTTCCCTTCCATATAAAATTTGCATTTTAAGTTTACTAGAAGCACGCATTGTTTTCGAAAGGGTGTATGTGTGTATGTATGTATGTGCATAAAGTTATAACTAAAGAGATTAGTGTACCATCAGCTATTACAATTAAATTTTTTTTGTAGAAAAAAGGGTTTTCTACAAGAATGAAGTATATAACTATGTATGTATGTACATAAATTACTAAGTAGTTTTGTTCTCAAATTAAGTCAAAATAAGTAAATACATACATATGTATGTACAACAAAAAAAAAAATAACAAAAAAAAATGCTGGACAATTCTCCATGATACAAACTTGTTTAACGGGCAGATTTCAATGTGCGTACATGCATTATTAGAAAAATTAATTCTAATAATTGTATGTAGAGCAATTTATTAAGCGTCTTAGTTAATATGTATAAGATTGTTTGTAGCCAGAGCCGCATGTGACCTTTAAAAAAGATCAGATAGCAATTGTAGAGTTAACTTTATACCACGAGTGCTGTGTCTGTCTGTCCGAATGAGTGATCCATATGTGTGCACGCTCAACTCCATTAAATAACTGCATACAAAGTTCATGAGAACATTTGGTTATAAAAAAAAAAATCGCATGCGGACTGTATCCAATGGCTCGTGAGTTGGTTCGCATTCACTTTTCCTGCTCAACGCAGTGCTTAGTCATTATAACTTAATATCTATGGATGCATGTAGTTCATGCGAACTGAGCATACATATGTACATACAGTCAATCAATAAAGTTTAGGTACAGCGAATTTTTTGCAATACGGGCAAATATTTAATTTTTTGCAAATTTTTTACAAAAATTGGGTTAATTCTACAACAAAAACCTCAAAAATCAGATTTCCAAACCTTATCCAAAATTAGAGAATATTCTGCAATTTTCATTCAAATATTTCACTTTTTATTTACACGCTTTAGAAAAAAATTATCAAACATTATTTTGTATGGAGAAAATGAGCGACACCTTCAATAGAAAAATTTGCCAACCTCAGACTTGCACTTTGTTGTACTAAAATTGTATGGGTTAAAAAAACGGCAAACTCAACTTTTATCTAAAGAGTGTAAATAAAAAAGTGCCATATTTGAATGAAAATTTGCAGAATTTTCCTTAATTTTACACAAGGTTTGGAACGCTGATTTTTGGTGGTTTTGTAAAAACTTTGCGTAAAATAGAATATTTAAGAAATTGTTGCTGTATGTACAAACAGACAATTGCGCATTTAGCATTTACGTCATTGCCAATATTTTACTAATACTTATTAATTAAGTTCATACATAAATCCATTCTTGCATGATAACTTATTTTTGTGACTTTTTCTAAAAAATGTTCGTTTTTTTATTTGTACTTTCAGGTATTAAGTGTCCAGTATGTAACAAATTTGTGTTGCCCGACGATATTGAATGCCATTTAGTTATGTGCCTCACAAAGCCGCGACTGTCATACAATGGTGAGTGTGTTTATAATTGATTGCATATAACAGAAAAAGCAACAATGAGATCGTATCATGTAATTAATGCATGTAAAATCGAGTGTATTAAACGTGTTATGTTTTTCTTTTTTTTTAATTTATAAACACGTACATATATTAAAATTGCATACTCAGTCATTGGGCAGAAAACTTCATTAGCTATCTAAGTAGTTTTATTAATTTAATTTATGCAAATGAAGGAAATTAATAAAAAAATATTTTTTCTTTTACATTTTTTAACTATGTAAAGTAGTTGTTACATAATAAAAACTTACAGCAATTGTAAACAAGATCTCACACATTGTTTATCTTCTCACACTCTTGCTCATTATTATTCAATAGAGTCGCTCTATAATTAATTTCAAGTTACTGTCACGGCTTTGTTCAAATATGTATTACCCGTCATGTTTTCCTTTCAATCATTGTTTTTAAAAAGCAGTAAAAAATTATAAAAAGTGTTTTTAACTTCTAGCAATAATATAATAATAACCGTTAGTTGTAGGAACTTAAAGACAGGTTTTTAGAACTAAAATCAAACTTCTACTTGAAAAGGCACATTGTAATTTTTTGAGACCCACGCTTAAAGCTTACTTATGAGCACATGGAGGATCGATTTTAAAGAAAAGTGGTGAAAACGAAGAGACTACTTTTCGTTCCCACGACAGTCGGGTCTACATAACTGGAACGACCCAAATCTATATCCGGCACAGGACTCTCACTTTAGCTGACTTCCCAAAAGCTCCTTGGGAGACTTTCATGTTGGTACAACAACAAACAGGGGCTACCGTTTGTTGCGTTTTGCGTNATAGGGTTTGTCCATAAGGACAAGAGCGTTTGTTGAGTGGGGTTCAGTGGGCATGCCAAGAGATGTCTCGAGTGATGGGGTGTCTCTCCGCATGCAGAGCACTCGTTTGGCACATCTGTGCTTACTCTTCTCAGGTACAAGTTTTACCTGATGCAGTAACCAGAGCGAAGTTGGGCAGGCGAAGCTCTCTGTCTCGTCCAGGGCTGGTGCTTGTGTGCCCCCAATGGCATTCATAGGTCGAGAGTCTATATAACTCGAGACTGTCTCCCTGTGATTCCCGTTCAGGGCCTGTCTGTATGCTGTCGGGTCCAGAGATTGCTTTATTAACCTCTGGACTTCGTCCGTTAGTTCATATAGATGCCTTCTGACATGCCGTAGCGAGGGTTCTTCCGCAAGCAAATATCTGTTCGGGTGCTCACGTCGGTGACACCCTGCCAAGAGTTGCTTGCAGAGCATTGTGTTATGCTCATTAACTGGGAGCATATGAGCCTTGTTGTGCAAGTGATGTTGCGGCGACATCAGAAGGCATTCGGTCGCTGTCCGAAGTGCCGTGCTTTTGCAAGTCTGTAGCTTCGTCCACTGCATCCTGCTAGTTCGCGGCGACCACGCAGGTGCTGCATAGTTCGGCGAATTCCCTTGTACGTTCGCAACAAGTTTTTTTTGTCTTTGCCCCAGATGATGCCGGCTAGCGACTTGAAGACATTATTGCGGCTTTATACTTTATTGACAATTGCATTTGTATGCGCCGAGAAGAAGGGGAGCAGACTGTCGGAAGATTACTCCAAAGGTTTTTCCGTTTATTCACCGTCGGGATTGGTTCGTCATCGACGTGTATACCCAGCTGCAGTCCAACCTCCTTCGTCCAGATTGTAAAATGGGTTGCTGAGGATTTTTTAGGGCTCCTTGCAGTGAAGAAGCGAGAAAACTCAGAGAGCATAACAGACAATTGAGACTCCCTCTGGTAGCTAAGGGAGCCAGTTCTACGTACCGAAATGACTCGGGTTTTACCCGACAAAGGGCTGTTGTCTCGGCGATCTAAGCCCGTTTAGGTCGGTGAAATCTCTCTCGAATCGGTCAGCATCTTCCGTTTGTTCTTTCGGGGTCAATTTATGAAACTTTCTTTAGGGGTCAATTTATGAAACTAAAGGTTCAATAAGTCAGTGTGAATAAGTTATAGACAGTTGAAGAAGGATGAGCGACTAATAGCTATTAACAGTCGCTTATTGAACGAGAAATCGACATGCACAATACCATGGAAAAGCCATAATCGAATAATAGTCGTTTATCTACTACTAGTCGACACTCGCAGTAGGGGTGTTAATTTTCTGAAATCTTAAAATTCGGATTAAGTTTTGATAATTAACAAACATATCTACATATGTATTTTCTTCCATAAAAAAATCTGAGAATACTTTCATTGGTAGGTATCTTATTTTATACCAAAATGCTACTTCACATTACAACTTTCAAAAATTTGGATCCAGTATAAGGGGAAATAGCTTTTTTTCGAAAATACCGGAGATGGACGGGGTTACCGTCGCCATTTTCAATACCAACCTACATTGGATAAAGCACAAGCAAAAAAGTCACCTTCAATATGCCAGAAAAATAACGCACCGATTCATACCACAAAAGCTATAGAAAGAGGATAACGAAGCAAGGTCTTACATTTTTCACCCTCTTTACCAGACCTAAGTTTATTAGTCAGAAAATTCATTTGATGATTCTGATGATGACATCTATAATATGCTTTTGTAGGTTCAATGTAATCCTTTTCGCTGTGCCTGTTAAAAAAAAAATATGCATATTTTTTATTTGGCTTGATAAACAGACGCATAAAAATCAAAGTAGCCAAGCGATTTTCTTTGCTATCGCCACAATTTTTAAAATTGATCATTCTTCGAAATGAGATAAAAATGAAGCTTCTCCAATGCCTATAATAGAGATATAATCCCGGTTCTTGAAGATAAATAATGTGCTTATGCAAGTTTGTGTTTATTGTGTAAACTTAAAAAAAAAATACATTTACTCGCCCAGCTCTCTTTATTCCAAATCTTTATTTAAAAAAAAAATTGCATTTACTAATCCCGCTTTGTTTCTTTCAAATCTTTCAGAGGATGTTTTATCCGATGCCAAGGGCGAATGCGTAATTTGCTTAGAAGATTTGAATCCCGGTGATATTATAGCGCGATTGCCGTGCTTGTGTATTTATCATAAAGGGTAAGCATTCTCTTATTGTCTTCTTTCAAATTTAAACTAATAACCGCTACTATCTCTGTTTTAGCTGCATCGATCGATGGTTCGAGGTGAATCGATCTTGCCCCGAGCATCCCGGCGACTAGTTAAACCTAACTAAGTAAATTAGTCAATAACTTTTAATACAAAAACAATTACTCAAATTTATAATAATTTTTCTATTTGCTTTTTTTTCTCTCTTGTTTTTTGTTTTGTTATATTTTCTTTATATATATTTACATATGTATGCATATTTTATTAAAATTAATTATACAGTTTTAGAGAGGGTAATGAAACGGAATCATAACTAATCAATCTATTGAGTAATAATGAACCTAGTGATATAATCTATATTCAGAAAATATTAAAATAGAAATTAGTTGTAAATTCTTTTTTATACTGTGACGTAAAATTAGGTGAACATAATAATATATAAACTTTAAATGAAAAAAACCCAAAAAAAAAACAATGAGAACTTAAGGCAGAAAAACGAAAAATTTAACAAAAGAAATATAAAACAAAAAATAAACCATTGTAATAAATGCAAACATAAAAAGCATAAAGCATTAATTGTATGTTTGTAATTTCTGTGTGTCTTATCGTTTATATATATATATATATATGCAATAGTTTTGTTGTGATTTAAATTGTATTTTACATACAAATATATTATGTGAAGTCGAGATGTGTTAAGGGCATGCGCAAACATATATAAATAATTGACAGTAGAGATGATACTGACGCAGCAACAACTCAACTTAATTCAAATCAACTCAACTCAACTATAAAAGCTTAAACAGACGGCAGTTAATTCCCGAGTTGATACGGATCAACGCTGCCGTCTGTTTATGCTTTTATGCAGCCAACAGGATAACTGTAGAATCATGTTTTGTTCCACAAAACTTAACAAAACGAACACCAACAACAGCAACAACAATAACAACGATTAAGTATGATTGACAGTAAGGATGGAGGCGCTTATAAACAACAGACTACAAAGATTACAAAAAAAAGGTGCTGCGCACTGCAGCCCAGTGTGCGTTAATTATTTCATTGTGATTGTCTATATTAAGTTTTTTGTATGTGATTATTGCTCATTTCACGTTAATTGTTTTCGATTTGGCTTAAATTGTACACAAAATACTTGCATACATACACGCAAACAAAAACCAACCACAAACTGTACACTCAAACAAAAAGAAAATAATTTTTAGAATAGGAAATGTTGTGAATTGAGATATAAGAAACGTTTTTGTTAAGCCAATAACTCCCCGCCGCAATGAGAAATTACATACAAACACTCATAAGAAATACAGAAAATTACATGCGCATACATATACATATAAAGTTTAAAAAGATGGTACGTATGTATGTACGCGTGTGAGTCAAGTGAAGATGCTGGATGTCTGCACGTCAAGTGGAAGGGGTGGTGAGGTGGTGAGGTGGTGACGGCGCTGAAAGAGTAGTGAGTTAGGACGATGAGACGTTAGTTGAAAGTACACTTTACTCAAATGTCAATATCATTTCGTAAATAAAGAATTAAATAATAATAATTAAATAAATGAATAAGTAATAAAAACTAAAATCAACAATGAAAAATTAAGAAAATACGCGTATAATTCTATTGATGAGGGTTAAATAAAGTTTAACTGGTACATATAAACTATATTTACATATATACATACATACATACATACTTAGCTATGTAATTTAAGTTTACGCTCGAAAGAAAGGTCATAAAATGTCCACAATTTAAACAAACAGCAAAAAAGTATATTCAATTAAACTGAACATAAAAACAATAACTAAAACTAAATGCAACATACAAATAGAAATCACAAAAATAGGAAACCTACATAAATGATTAACAGAGAAGCAGTAGCGAAGTTATCATTCGAACAAGTTATTACTGCGCATTTCACTGTAGTTGCATATACATACATATAAACACATAATGCATGGTAGAAAAGAATCAAAAACAAAAAAAATAGAGTAAGAAAAATTAATACAAGAAGGATGTTAGAAAATGAGAGGATGTACGAAACAAACGTGAATATCTTGTCAAGCATATACCAAATCATTATTAAGCGTAGCTGTTAAAATTGTACATACCACATACATACATACATACATACATAGCATAGCAGCATTCATACACTAAAATGCATATTTATATACACGAGTAACTGCATAAAAAGAACCTAAATGGCAGTGCAAGCAGAAGCGAATCATAAGGGTGCATTCCAAAACGTCCAAATACAAGGCAGCATCAGTCTCTTTTACTTCTAAACCTCGGTAGATTTTTATGCCAAACGTGCGCAACCACGATTAGATGAAAGTTTTCAAAAAGGTTGCAGAAGTTAGACT
>NW_016165692.1:25091-26695 GCF_001687245.7 Rhagoletis zephyria | reverse complement strand
GGCTTATCATGTAGCGGTAGCTTTCGGAAAGGTGGAAAACATATATTTAATACTTGCGCCGGGTATTTAATGTTCGGCTCCGCCCGAACTTAGACTTTCTTACTTGTTTATTTTTATTTTTTTATTTACTTTATTTATTTTATTACATTCCATATTTGTTTACTTATTATATTATATAATATTTAAATAGAAACGCGCTTAAAGAAAACAATCTTCTGCATTACTAGTCAACTAGTTTCAAGTTAGTCCTTTGTAGTTAACTACAAGTTATATATTTTATAGAAATCCCGCAAAAAAGCTAACTACAAGTGGGTTATTTTTATCAATTGATAATTTTTTTTTGCTGGGACGTCATATATGTATGTATATGCACAAATGTGGATATATTCACTTATATTGCATGTGTATATGTAAAAATACCATTGTATCTACATTGTATGTAGTGCGAGCGGCATGTTTTTTATTTATTTATGCACTTATTTATAAGGCAAACTGCTTTGTATGTCCGTATGTTTGTAGTCAAAGGTTTTGTGGTGGCAAAAAGTCGGTGCGCTGTTGTTTTCGTCTGATTGTGAATCCATTAATTGATTTCAATACAATTTAATTACTTGTTCTTCACTTCAATTTGCCATTTCGCAAGAAAGTGTGTCAGATGTGACTTAGGTATATATGAATGTATGTATGTACATATGTACATATGTATGCATTTGGGAAGACTTTGAAAATTGTTCATACATGCATAGTAGCGTTGCCAAATGTCCCGTATTTTGCATTAAGTTTGAAATGTTCCGCCGGGACAAGATTTTTCCCGAATTTTCGACAATTATATTATTAATTTCAACCTGTAAACTTCTACTCAACATGGCCATGCGCTAACGCGGCTATTGTGAGTAGGTCATTAGCAAGCATTATTAAGAGTAAGAGAAATATAGCTAAAAGTTACCGTTGATTTTTTAGATTTTTTTTTCGTGGAGGGTGTTGCGAATTTTCCTAAATATAACGCATAACAAACTGGCTTTTATGTGAAAGAAAATATGCAAAACCCTCAACAAAAAAATAATTCTAAAAACTCAATGGTAATTTTTAGCGACTTGAAACTTGCACTTTATTGTACTAGAATTGAATATGCTATAAAATCACATACTCGAAATATATCTAGGAAATCTAAATAAAAAAACAAAATTTTGATGAACATTTTTTTTTATTTAATTAGTTTTTGTTAACTTCGTGCAAGCTTTGAAACTTTTATTTATGTGGTATCTGATACAGATTGACCCATATTTCAAATAAAATGGTTTAACAATAACTAAATCAATTATATAAATAGGCAATCATTTTTCCTTTACACCCCTTTTACGGCTAAACTGTACTTCTAAGGTATAAACAATTATATATCATTAGAAAGGTATTTTGATGCTGATGTGCAGGCAATTTTTAAAATTTCAAATTAGTTTAAAATAGAGCGAAAAAATCAATTCAAAAGTCACACCAATACCAATGCCATACATGTACATGGTTGGGGCGGAAATGCCTCCTAAATGTATGCTTTAATATTGATAGTGAATTAAAGAAACGTGCTAAGCAGCAGTTTAGGAATAAGATGT
>NW_016165692.1:0-23526 GCF_001687245.7 Rhagoletis zephyria | reverse complement strand
ATGAAGATGAAGATGAAGATGAATATGAACATGAACATGAACATGAACATGAACATGAACATGAAAATGAACATGAACATGAACATGAACATGAACATGAACATGAACATGAAAATGAACATGAAAATTAACATGAACATGAACTTGAACATGAACATGAACATGAAGGTGTAGATAAACATAAACATAAACATTAAAAGCGATAGAGACAAAGATAGAGAGGAAGAAAGTGATAGGGATAAAAAGGAAATACAACTGAAGAATGTGCGATGTTATATTGTGATGTGTTATGCTACATATGTTATGTTATTGAATGTAATGCTATTCTATGTTATGTTATGCTAAGTACTAAGCTAAACTCCCCTCCACTTAACCCATTCCAACAAATTTTATTTCAGCTCAACTCAGCTCACATAAACTATCCTTAATTTTAGCGGTTGAATTTCAACCGCTGGGCGAACACTAGTAAAGATAATTTGCCAACAACATGATTTTGAATTTGGCTGCTATTGTTTTGACCGCAACTGTATCTCTTACTTTGTTTTTATCGTTTTTGTCAATTATATGTCTACATACATACATAGTTTTGTATAAATTAAAAAGTGTTGTCATGAAATGAACGAAATTTATCTTTAGCTTATAACTAATCTGAACAATACTTGGTTGAAATGGCTCACCTTTGTTAATTTGTGGTTCGTAGTTGGGCTTTTAAGGCAAATCCTTTATTTCTCATTTGTCCCGTTTAATTTTTGTAAATCCCGTATGGCTGGAAAAAAAATCTGGCCACACTAATGCATATGCGAATTCACTAAGACATGACTTTAATCTACAGCTCACAAAATATTTAAATTGTCCACTGACTCGAAACATTTACTTGTTGTTTTCATTGTACTTTTTAAACCTTATTTTCCAGCAGCAAAAACTACAATTTGTACGAAGTGATGCAATGAACCGGGAATTAATGCTAAGAATGTACATAATAGTTATGTTTGTACATATATGAATGTGATAAATATGCAATCAACAATGAACAAGCTAGATGCATTGTACAGTTAACCGATCCTCCAACAGGCTGCCAAAGACGAAAGAGTCAACTTTTTTAAATCAAACATTAATTAAAATTTATGCCAGCTGCCTTAAGTCAGTTCATTTGCCATTTTGTTTACGCCCCTGTACAGTCTGCCTCAGTCACCTACACTTATTTATACATATGTATATATTTGAAGCAACATCTGCCAGTATCTGCGAGGCTTAATTGAGTCACAGGCTTTTAAAAATATCTTAAGAATACTACTAATTGGGTAGATATATATTATATAATGCATCTCTCTGAGACATTTGTGTAAATGGTTTTTTTTCAGAGGGGTGAAACTTTTCATTAAAGTAAAATTATGAGATTACATGATTTCAAAACGGAATACTTACTTTATTGGGGCCGTTTTCACAGAGCTGGTTAACTTGCATTCGACAGTTAAAGTCAAATTTTTGAAAGCAAATATACTTATAGCTAACTGCCGATTGTAAGTTAACTCTCCACTGTGAAAACGCTCCCTAGAGAGATAACTTTATGACATTAGTTTTCGAATATAATTTTGGGCATTTATGCAATTGGAAAGTCTAACTCTCGACCATTTTTCAAGCAATGAGGGCTGTATGTCAGCAATGGCAAATTAACTGGTTTTTCACAAACTCTATTGACGATTTCGGTGGTCAATCGACAAGTTTAAATCGAGAAATAAATTACACAATTAAGATTCTCAAATCTCAATTCCCTCCCTGTTCTTCTTGCTGCTTCTTCTTGCTTATAAATCATGCACAGTAAGAAAATTTTAGAAACTTGTACAAGTTTTAAACATAGGTTTTTCCTATGACCAAAGTAAGAAAAGTTTCGCAATTTCAGTTGAATAGTGCCCAATTGCACAATTGTTTTCCAAATGGTTTGTGTGTGTGTGTGTTTATTTGTAAACTTGCATAACAGAACCTTGACCGGTCTCCAAGTGAAAGTATGGAATATTCCACATACGCCCACCTAACCTGGTCTAACCATCCTCATGGAGCTCTAAAGAACCCTATTTCGCTAATTCATCTGCCAGTTCTTTGCCTTAAATACCACAATATCCCGATACCCACATGATATTATTTAGGCCTCGTTCCATTTTGCAACGCAGTTAGCCTCATTTAACACATTTATCTTGAAGAGTAACGACGGAGTTTTTTTTTTGTTTTAATTTACATAAACCTTAATCATTATACCATTTCCCTCTGAGTCCAACAAGACATTCCCACCATAGTCGGTTTGATATCATTGTAAGTGATGGCTTTGATTTTGTCGCACAAGCTGGAACAAAACAAAACATAAACAAAAAAAAAAACAAAAAACAAATCACTATAGTAGTCAAACACATACACTACTAACATGGACGCATTTACGGCTTAGTAAGGTTGTTAACCATTAGATAACCTTTACTTGGCCAACAACGCAGCAGCAAGGCGACATGATCAAAAACTTTGCTGAGAATGAATGTCAACGCAAAGAGGGCGACAAAAAAGTGCACTGCTAGAAAAAATGTGCGCATTCATTGTAGCCAATTATGTGTGCTTATGTAAGTCCATGATGGCATGGCCAGCATTAGAACAACATATGTACATACCCTGCAGCAAATGAAACTGGTTCAGAACTTGCGCTGAGCTAGCCTGAAAAGGGACGGTACTGGTTCTTCATCTATCCCAACTCAATGCTTGCAACTGTCTTTTTTAACATGGCGATGTCCTACGAAGTGACAATTGTCGCTCTCTGCAGAACTTTTGAACTTGTTCTGAGCTGACTCTGGCTTAGATGGTTCTGAAACAGTTCATATAACAACAGTTCTTGGATAGTTCAAAAAGGGTCATCTCCGGGCTAGAAAAAATGTGGTTAGTTTTGAGCTGGTTCTAATAAGTATAGTATAGAGCCTTTTCTGTAAATAAGCACGCATACAATTTTGTAAATAAAAATACTTCATTATATGTTTCAAGAGCTATTTGTTTTAAACTAATTTACTTTTTGACGCAAACTGTGCTTAAAATTTAGGAATATAAAGTGTCAATTATTCCTTTACTTTCTAAAACCGTTATTCTTAAAAATAATTTATATTTTTTACGTATAATGGGTATTTCTGGGATCCCTATAATTAAAAATCTGAACTAAGTCGTGTCAAAAAATGAGAAAAACGGTGATATATTGAATGATTATTTGTGATAACTCAGCGTTAAATTGCATTAAATTTATTGAAATGAAATACATAGACTTTCCGGCATCTCATAAGAAATATAGAATTTTGAATATTCACAATAGTTTTCATGCTAAATATTTTTCGTAAATTTTTTATTTAAGGATGGCTCATAAGTATTATAACATAAACAAATAAATTCACGTTTCTAACTGTGTTGGAAATTTAGTAGAATTCTAGAAACTGTTATAAAAACTTCAATATTTTAAATCAGAGTTTATAAGTATGCAGTTCTATAGCCCATTAAATTTTAGTATAATTAATCGCGCTGATTTTTTATAACTCTTTTTACGCACGCTCTTGAAGGCATTCTCCTATTTAAATATTTTCGTTTAAGATGCAAGATTACACTTTACTACACTAAAATTTTATGGGCTACAAAACAGAATACTCGAAATATTTATAAAAAATATCTGATTAAAAATTTGAAATTTTGAAGACAGTTTTTAGAGTTCTATAAGTTTGCAGCACAGTTAGGAATTTGAATGTAAATGGTTTATGGAGTATGAGACATAGTACTTAAATAAAAACTAAACGAAAAATATTGAAAATGAAGAACATTGGAAATTAAAAAAAAATCAATACATAACTACACATTTCGGGGGCTTAGTGATACATTTACGTATGTACATTATCGTTCATATGAATAGCACTCCCATTTCAAAGTGAGATTGTTTACCACTTTTGCAAATTTTTTTACATCTGATTAAAAGGTCAAACATTTTGACGAAAAATCGTTAAATTTAACTTTGTTTTGTATAAAGTTTTAAAACACGGTTTATATGATTTTATTCGTATTTTATACATACGTACGTAGATATGTATAAAAATGACATTAATGTACCAATAACGACTTTTTTGGAAATATTTGAGCAGTTGCCCCATAAACTATGTAGAGAATTACATATTAAATAAACGAAAACAGTTTGTTATTACTTTTAGGGTCTAAGAAAATCGAAAAAATATAGTATATTACATTTGTGCATCTTTTGTCAGCTTTCACATGACCAGGATGAGTAACATTGATGACAGCGCAACTAGCAACATATGAGTTTCAACCGTCCAACTCTGCATCCCTTTTTCAGTAGTTCAGAGACAGTTCTGAAATTTGTAGGGCGGAACTAGCGCTTTGCCAGACTGTCCCTAAATTTTGCTGCAGGGTACAGACATGCAAACACATTTGGTGTTGGTTGAACGGATTTAACGAAACAGATGGATGAAGAAGTCGAGAAATGAAAGCAAATGAAGAGGGTCGTTTAGCACACAACACTCTGAGAGCACTAGTTTCAAAGCAAAGCAAAAAATAAAATAAAAATTGTTGAAAGTAAAAAGCTGTGAAAAAATTACATATTTTTACAATTATAATATAAACATTTTTTTCGATAAAATTAAATAAGTTTCGTTAATTTGATACTGGGAATAGCTGCCGTACTTCTATTGGTATTTAGCTGAACAGTTTCACATGCGAAGCGAAAATTTTTGTGTAATTGTTCACCCGAGTTTAAAATATTACTTTAAAAGATTGTGGCTTGATATGAACTTTTGTGCTTGCCGAATCCTTGAAACTTAAAAGTTTTTTTCATTTAAAATCAAAATGATTAACAACATTTTTTTTTGCTGCCTTCTCTAGTAAATACATGAATTGGAATTAAGTTGTCAAGTTTTCACAGGAATGAAAAAATTGACTTTTTTTCGTTAATTTCCATAACTTTTGCGTGAAAACGCAGCATGTTTTGATACCTCTTTACATCAGCAGTTTTAAGAAGGCTGTAGTTGGGTAGTTTTTTTTATTAGTTTTCGAAGGTTTTCCTTTTCATTAAATTTCAATATACTATTTTTCAGGAATTAAATTATAATGACTACTTCCAATGAAATTAATAAAAAAAAAAACCGAACTCTACTCATAGGACTGTTCCTTTTTCCCAGTCGCTCCTGGCGGGAACTTGTGTGTTGAACTAATTGTCAAAATACAAGAATGGAGACGGGGTAATCTAGGTGCTTAGGATTTTTTTGGACAGATGTCTGGGACCAGGTTTTTCTTTCTGACTTCCCTTTGGCCTGACTTTAGTTTGCCATAAATATCTAAAGAAAGGCGGTTGTTGAGAAGAGTTTCAAAGCCTCTCGTTGAGGTAAACAGTATATTTTAGCAAGTTTTACTAGGTTTATGTTAATGTATAATTTGTGTTCACTCAGCTGTGTTTAAAGGTATTTTAATCCATTTACTTTCGTTTCAAAAAAAGTGCTCTACTATTATCCATTTGTTGATATTATTATATCGAAAACGCCCTATCTCAGGAAAACTTTCAACTACGCCATATTTTAGAATTCGGTTGAAGAGCGATCTTCCTCTGAGCCACCTCGTAGCAAGAAAAAATCATTTTAACCGACTTCTCCTCAAGATAAAAACTGTAAAAGATGCTTTAGACAAGGCTGCATACTTTAGAATATCATTAGCTCCTGTGTTTACTTAGTTTTGGTTACCACTGTATAATGCAGTTACTGAAGCTGTTACTAGTACTACAACTCGGCTGTTGCTGCAATGATGATGCGAGGTTGTTGACAGTAGCAGCAATGCAACTATCAACGTCAAAACTTATGCCATTCTTTATTTGAACTTTACACCGTTGTCTTGCCAAGCATCTACACATTTAGTAGTACTTGGAGTTTCCACTGAAAATTGCTGCATTGGATAAAATCGTTTATAATTCTTTCTCAAAAGCAAATATTACCTATGTATTTTTCCAAGATTTTTTTGTTTGTTTTTATTTCTTCGCCCTGGCCTTTCTTGCACTCTGAGTTTTTTCTTGTTTTTACTTGTGCGCTACATTTCGTTGTTGTTCTTTGCTTTCTGTTATGGTGCGCATACAAATAAAAAAACAACCATTCTTTGTTTCCTACTTGTCTTTCCCCATTTCCACCAAACCCGTCCACGCGATTCTTGCGCTTACTTTGCAAGACATTTTTGCTATGACTACCATCTTTTGTTATTTGCCTGAATTGTTGCTATAGTTTTTATTGTTCTCTACTTGTACTCGCATCTATGTACATAGTTGGCTTGTTTTTCTCTCGTCGTCAACATCTACATACGTTCGTACACGGCTCCCATAATTGGTTTAAGACAAAATGCCCATTTAGGGCGCGATATTGCATTTGTTGGTGTCAGTGTTGTTCAGCATGTTCTCAAACCGAAGCAAAACTACGACTACTTAAATCTTGATTTGTTGTTTTTAAACGATTTTCACAGTTTATGTATGTATATCAGCTCGGTTGTTTAGTAGAAGGCCAAAAGGTTCTGGGAAATCTTCCTCCAAGCTAAGCTCTGTTTACAACTTTATTGTTGTGCTTATTTGCCTTCAAATAAAATATTTGTTTCTTTTGTTTTTGTTTCGCTTAATTTTTCCTTAGTTTCGTCTTATTAGTTGATACTTACATACGTAATAATGAAAAATTATACATACATATGTATATCGCACACCGTCTTCAAAAGAGTCACAACTAAAAATTTTGCATTTTTGAAGTTATGTACTAAAAATTTACACAGAGCTTTTATTTAGCTTTCAGCAAAAGCTGCAGAAAATTTTTATTATAATTTGTTTAAAAAAAAACCTAAGGTAAAGGCGCCCTTGCCCATAGAAATAGTTTTTCGAATTTTCTGACAAACGTATTATTTTGAGTTATGAGTCTTTTGAAGACGGTGTGCGATATGTATGTATGTCATGAAATTAATTTAAATTTTTATAATTCTGAAATGACACGTCACAGCATATGCTGGCAATTGCCGTTAAAGGCAAATACCCTAACGGAGATTCTGCGCTCTAACATGGCCATGCTTAGAAACTGGACAGAGAGTAGGGGAATAAACCCCGAGAAAACCGAAGCAATTCTCTTTACAAGAAAACACAGGTTTCTCATAGTCTACCCGCTAATCTTTATGGGTCTGGAGATATCCTTGAAGGAGAATGTTAAGTATCTAGGACTCATATTAGACAGGAAACGTACGTGGAAACCTAATATAGAGGAAAGAGTAAGGAAAGCCAACGTTTCATTATACACTTGCAAACAAGCGGTCGGAATCAAGTGGGGGTTAACACCTCGTCTTACGCATTGGCTGTACACCTCGGTGGTCAGACCAATACTCTTATATGGAATACTTGTATGGTGGCTAGCAACTCAAAAAGCAAGTTACCTAAATCTATTGAGTAAGGTCCAAAGAACAGCGTTTCTATGCATTTAAGGTGCCTTAAGGACCACCCCAAATAAGGCGCTGGAGGTGATAACCAATTGCTCACAATAAACCTGGTGGGAAAATACGCGGCCGCCGATTCAGCGCTCAGACTAAAAAGTATGGTGCTATAGAAGGATCGACGGTTTGGTCACGCTTCCGTACTTCACACTCTGGGTAGTTACAACCAAGAAGTTGACTACTCCGCTCCTAAACCAATCTTCGATAGGCTCTTTAAAACGTACATCCCGTCAAGAAGAGAATGGCAAACACCAAGACCATGGAGACGGGGGAACTGAATTTTTACACAGATGGATCCAAGCTAGACAATAGGGTTGGCTACGGAGTTTTCTCTAAGGAACTAGGACTGGAACTATCCGTCCGAATTCCGGACCACTGCAGTCTTTATCAGGCAGAAGTTTTAGCTATAAAGGAGGTGGCTGTGTACCTTAGTACGCATGCTGTAACGAAGACTACGATTAATATTTACTCGGATATGGTAATGCTGAGATCGAAGATTGCGCAGGAATTCCTCGCAGCTCTAAACGTTATTAGCGCCGTGTTCAAGGTCAGCCTCATATGGATTCCGGGACACAGAGATATTGAAGGATTTCTTCTTCATCTCAGCAGCTTGAATAGAAGTAATTGTGGTATACCATTCTGAATTGAGCACGCTCGCGGAGAATGAGGCGAATCTGGACCAGAGTTGACCTACTACGCTATATGAGGGTATCTACTCAATCTTAAGTTTGCTTGCCAGTTCGACAAAATAGGCTTTAAGCCACAAATTCTAGGACCTGTTTCAGTAATGGACAGTATTGGCCAACTAATCTGGCTTACAACTATCTGGCATATCTCTGTGTTCTGGTATTCAAATCACGCTTGCATTCAAATCATGCTCGCATTCGAAAACTGTTTTTGAGATAGTCCAGCAGCGTGGTAAAGATTTTATAGCGGCTTGACTATCCGACAAAAATTTATTAATTAGGTTGGGATTAGCTGTAATTAGCCACAGCGGAGCTTCCTTGACAACTTTAAACTTAGCTTAGAATGGACTAAAATTATGTGGCAATCGTAAGCATGAATGGGGTGAAAATTATTCCTTTTCTCTACTTCAGCTTGGAGCCGTCGGTGTTTATGGCAGTAATTAGAGTCTGATGACCTTCGAAACTTGCATTTACTTACCTCTAGTTTCTTGGGGAAATCTGTGTGGAAAAGCCATTGTCCAAGCTGATAGTCATTGTTATGTATTCTAGAGACTAAAATTTGGTTGGACACATGTCTAGCATTTTCTACTCAAAAACACGCTGAAAACTTTAAAAAGACCGGTGCGGAGTTCTATTCATAGATTCCGCTAAAGCGAAGAAGATATTTTCTTTTGAAGAACTAATCACTTCGTATCGAAAAAATCGGTGTTAAATAAGAGACAGGCGTAGCGATTTCTGAAAAAAAGAACAACGTTGCCAATCCCTTCCCTATCTTTTTTCAATAATGTATTATACCTACAGATATTGTAACGAAAGGCCATAATATCATCAATTTTGATGCTGAATACTTGAATTCTTTTGAGTTGCCAGGCATTCGACATTTATCCGCCAATTAAACAAATAATGAGCATTCCGAGGAAAATATAAATTACAATTTTTAATCCTGCCAGTCAACATATTGTCGGGCCTACATTAAACAATAGCTCCTTTGCGAGACATTTTAACATGAAACGCTTACCAATTGAAGAATGACTACACTCCTATTTTTTGGAGTTGCCTATCAGTTTACATTTTGGACAATATGGTTTGACTATTACAGTTACTGCATCTCATCTGAAATGTCAGACATTTTTTTTGTTTGGCAAGGGAAAACCAAAATGCATTCCACTTAGTATGGGAGAGTTAGATATTTATGCATATACAGTGGCGGTCAAAAGTGGATGGATTATGTTTCGTTTTTAATATTTACAATGTTTTTCAAGCAAAATTTGTTTTGCTAATTTTTTTTTAAATATGGTTCAATCTTTAACAAAAACCATATAAATCACACTTTCCAATTTATACAGACTTTAGAAAAATTCCACAAATTTTTAACTAAATTCCGAGCTTTTTAACCAGAAGTTTTTTTTTTAATTTTTGGGTATGCAGTTAACAGACTTATAAAATTTTAGTAAAATAGCTTCAAGTTTTTAGAGGTTAAAAAATCACATTGATTTTTAATATATTTTTTTTTCCTTGTTGACGGCGTTTTGCTCTTTTTTTAACCGACTTCCAAAAAAGGAGGAGGTTATCAGTTCGTCGGAATATTTTTTTTTTTTTNTTTTTTTTTTTTTTTTTTTTTTTTTTATGTATGTTACCGCATAACTTTGGACCACGTCAACCGATTTCGATTTTGCATCCGAAAGGTAGTGTCTCAGAGGTGGTCCCATACTAATCTGGTTAAGATCCGATCAGCGGATCATGAGATATATATATATTTTTTTTATATGGGAGTTGAAGTCGGTTTTTTTTTTTTTGCTAAAAATTACTAGTTTTCATATAAACATGAATTTCTTGTGAAAGAATATTGCGTAAGACACTTTACAAAAAAAAAAACAAAAGTCAACGTCAGTTTTTCCAAATTTCGCTATTTATATGAAAGAAAAACCGCAAAAGCCTTCAGCAAAAAAAAAGTTATTGAATAAAATTGTATAAGCCTGGTAACTGCATACCCAAAAATTTTACAAAAATTCCGGTTAAAAAGCTCAAAATTGAGATAAAAATTTCTGAAATAAATAACAAACAAATTTTTGCTTGAAAAACATTGTAAATATTAAAAACGAAACACCATTCATTCACTTTTGACCGCCACTGTATGTACATGGACTTTTTTCATTTCTTCATTCATGTGTGTAAATTTTGGCTCACAGTGTGTAATAATGGTTATTTTAATAAAGTCAAGTCTGAATATTTACGCTTGCATATAGTACTATAAATGCATATGTACATACATATGTATATCATTTTACAATTTTCAAGTGCAACGTGCGCCGTCGCCGGGAATTGTCTCCAATTTGTTATACACATACATACCTTCATATCTAATTTATGTGTATTTTTTGTGGAAATTTTTTTTTCTCACAATCCAACATGTGTTCATTCGTACATGCGTGTTTTATATATACATACATATGTACACATGTACCTATGCTATGCTATTCGTAAGAGACATTTGAAGCGGTGAAATACTAAGCCACTTCAGTTGTCTGGCATAAGTATTTGTTTAATTTTAAAAGTCACAAAAATGTCTAGTCGACGTTGCGAGTTAATAAATTTGAATTTGTAACAAACAAAAAATCTACTTAAGCCTGTCTGTTTGTGTCTTGTAGGATAGAATTTCATTAAAATAGCAGCAGTAATTCGAAGAATTCCATCTGAAACTCTTAAATCATGCATAAATTCAAATGTTTGAGAAGATGGTAGTAAAAATATTTTAAAATGAATTTTATGAAATTTTTGAAAAGCAAGTTTTTAACGGTTGCTATAAATAACTACATACATACACAAAGAAAATAAATTGTATTTACAGTATCTGTGGCGTTTTCGTCTTACTTTGTATGCAATAATTTAACAAAAAAAGACTATATGGGACCACCCCGGAAGTACCACGTTTCCTTAAAAAAGAAGTCGGTTAACAATAACAGAAAGGTACATAGCTACCTCAAAATGGACGGGGTTCACACTTCATGTGTTTGATTTGTTTCACATTTTTAGGTTAGATGGACAAACATAAATAATAAATAAATGTGAAATTAGAGCTTGATTAATAAATTAAAAAAAAAAAACTTTACTGCACAAAAACAAAATCAAATCGATTTAATAGTTTTCCAAATATTTCGAGAACGGGGCGAGACACATTAAAATTCTCTATGAAAAGAATTATTATATATGGTAATATAAATTTTGTAACCGGTAATTAAAGTGTCTGTAAGAATTATTATATATGGTAATATAAATTTTGTAACCGATAATTAAAGTGTCTGTAAATTTTTAAACCTTTTTCGTATTCTGTGCTCTCATGTAACCGGTGAATTTGGTTACCATCTCATAAGCTGGCAACAAAATGATGCCGCGTGAAATATGCAATACAGGAATCCCCACAAATCTTCATAACTGAATTGCTGAATATTTTCACTGCATTACCAACGTACCTAGAATCGCGGTGACCAGAAGTGGTAACATTTTTTGGTAATAAAATTTTCCGGTCACAAAATCTTCGGTAACGTGCAGAATAGACCTGCAAGTGGCTTTTGCGTTGGTAACCATCGCCCTGCAGAATCTGCATGGCACATGCCAGTAAAGGCCCAGTTTCGACCTATAAAAATTCCCGTGATAATTTCTTGGAAAAGTTCTTGCATTCCTTAAAGCGTTCTAGACCAGAAAACGTATTCCATTATTATTTCTGGTATGGTCTAGAAATTTAACCCAGGGCCGAAAATAAACGTTAGATACCAAGATTTTTATTTTCAAATCATTGCTCAATCGCAATTTGTTGAGTTTGAGTTGACTCTCCTATACACTCTTGGTATATAGCCCAACGCTATGTTACTTCTGACTAAATTAATGATGCTCTAGTGACGAGCTCTGCTGTAGCTTGGTTAGGAGTAAACCAACAGTGACTTAAGTGGTTTGTTGGTATTCTCGCGCCCACCTCTGTCAGGACTATGCACATATTTCCGAAGCCGCGATACAACTTTCTAACTTTTTCAATTTATTCAATCTATTCTGTATCGTAATATGGGATAGGTCCTGAGAAATGAGTGCTTAAAAACAGTTAAAGATTAAACTTCCTTCCTACCTTTCAGTGCAGCTCCCTCGCTCTTCCTTGCAAATGTAATGCTTGCTTTAGACATTACCTAATAGAGTCTTGAGTTTGTTATAGTATCTTCCGTATCATAAAACTTGGCCCTTTTCGGCAGTCAAGTGCATAATAAAAATACATACATATGTACGGATTAAATTGTGTGTGATTGCGATTTCTTAGTTTGATGTAGTTGCTTATAATTTTTTTTCAAAAATAATATTTTTCAAAAATATTAAATTAAATAATTTAAATAAATACATGCTTAATTAGTAGCGACGGAGTGTGGCTTAAATATTAACGCTACACTGCTTTCATACGCAATTTTCTTAACTTTAAGATTGAAAGAAACCATAAACATTTATTAATTAGCGACCTTATATATTTTTCTTCTCTTTTCAGGTAAGCACATAAAAATCTTTCTCGTTTTCGCACATCCGATCTTTTCTCCCAGACACAAATTAAGCGCAATTGTTCCAGCTACTTTATGGTCTTCCGGGATGACTTTCATCCTCTTAATTTTACAAAACTAAACAAAAAGAAGTAATTGCCTGCAAAAAAAAATTGTATGCAAAGAAACAAAAGGTAGCATGCAGGTAGATAAGTTAAGTATGTATGCATTAATGCAAAAAGAAAGCGCTACCAACCAACGCCAACGGGAATAGCGATGTGCAGCTAGACATTGTCTCTCATCGTTGACAGGTGTGCCGCAGTTTTGCGCGCATCAGATGTACGTACACACATACATACATACAATGCATTGCAAAGTGTTGCCATGTAGGTTGGCAATTAGCGCATGTCAAGACAATTGTACATCGCATACCAATTTATGTGTGAATGAGGTTGAATTGCGCGGAAAAGAACATATTTGAAGAGAATTCGAATATGTATGCTGAATAAAGTGAAGTTGGAGAAGTAACTAAGTAGTAGATATGTATATATGTATGTATATAATTACCTTGATGGAGGTTTTCAAGCACAAAGCCTTTGCCTAACTAAAAGCTTCTGGAAATAGCATTTATTGCTTGAGCGAAAAAGGAAATGATGTACTACGTAGCACGTATTTATGTACATACATATGTGCAGTGAATTTCAAGGTAGACAGCCCTTGAATATACATAACTTCGTGTCATAGCATTTTTTTTCGAATGCTGCATATTCGCAACAATAAAAAATTAGAAATACACCAGAGGAATAGTATAGGTACGTGTTTTCATAATCCTTAAACCAGCCACATTCCCAGCATGCCACACAACCGTCCATGTCAGTGTCATTGTCATTGCCTTCGGCAACTGTGGCAAGCAAGCAGCCAGCCCAGTCCATGGATGCAGTTTGTTTTGGCTGGCGAACTGGCAACGGTGACAGCCACTTGGCACAATGCGGGCTCATTTCTCACACGTCGCTTGGCTGTAATCCTCAGAACTGAGCTACTAACAAACGAATGTGTATGTATACAAATGTATATGCATACATTAGGGGGGTCCAAAAATGCATATGAAGTCGAAATTTTTATGTTTTCACCCGCTAGGATTGTTCTATACCGAAAAAAAGAAACCCATATTTTTTATTTGGAAATCAAAGAATATTTAGAGGTCGCTCAAAGCGCTCAAAGTTTTCCATGTATTTTATATAGGAAAAAAACAACTTTTCGTAGAAACGGTATAGAATTTTTTAAAATCAATATATTGCGATCGGAAAATTCCGCATCTCTTCAAGAGATTCTCAATAATAATACCCAATTTTATAGGTCCGCCAAAAACCGCGAAAAATGTAATGGGGGACCAATATAAAATCGTTAGTATTGAAAAATCGTTAAATAAACAATTGGGTATTATTATTGAACGTATCCTGAAGGGAACCAGAGTTTTCCGATCGAAAAATACATATTGATTTTCAAGAATTCTATACCATTTCTATTAAAAGTTGTTTTTTCCCCATATAAAATACATTGAAAATTTTGGACGCTTTGAGCGACATCTATATATTTATTGAGTTCAAAATAAACAAGTAAAGAAGTGTAAGTTCGGGCGAAACCAAATTTTATATACATGGCGCAGGTTCGTAGTTCCAACTTTCCCTAAACTACCTAGCAGTCTATAACAGTCTTATTTATTGATGCAAATATTAACTTGGAGTAAATGAAAGTCCTCAGTTATGGAAATATCGGAGTTTTCGCATATTCGAAAATTACCGTTATACGGGAAGCCGGCGCAATTTTAGTCCGATTTGAATAATTTTCAACGATTTGCTTTTTCGTAACAAGGTTATTATATGCACCGAGTTTGGTAGCTTCAGTAGTTACTGATTTATCGCAGTTTCCGGGTTTCTGTAAAATACCGCCATATGGGAGGTGGGCGTGGATATTGTCCGATTTCAAATATTTTCAACGAATTTCTTAATTGGATTCTAGGCAAGGCTTGTACCCGTCCCTTTTCCAAAAATTTCATAATAATATTATTTTTCACCGCAATTCTACTTCCCATGCTGATTTTGAACAATTTGGATCCAATATTTACTGAAATATCATAGTTTTTGCATTTTTCGAAAATACCGTTATATATACAGTCCGATTTCGCCCATTTTCAATAGCAACCTACCTTGGATAAAAGGCAAATTAAATACCAAATTTCGTTGAGATATCTCAATTCGTCGGACGGACGGACGGGCAGACTCTTTTCAATCTGATCATTTATGTATACATTTGTCTTTATCTATCTCGATTCCTTTAAACTGTTACAAACAACCGTTATGTGAACAAAGATATAATACCCTGTGCACAAGAGGATAAGAGTATACTTTTTTCGATATAGGCGGTGAGAGCATTAAAATTCCGATTTTACTTTTTTGCTTTTACCACCCTAATGTACATACATTCATAAGTAGCATTGATAGAGAACATATGAATCTATCACACATGAATTCCGAAAGGTTTCGTTTCAGGCCTTAAAACAGAATTGTGCTATAATTAAGACTGCAGGTCATTCTTCCATTTACTTAGTGGTATCGAGCAATTGCACAATCGGAGTGCAAAGCTATTGCGAAATTCATACCCGCAAGTAAATGTTTACATTCCAACTAAATTTCGCCTAAATAAATAGCTTCACTTTTTTGGAAACTCTGATTAAATGCCCGCTTCGATGAAAAAAAAGGATCATATTCCCTTAATCGATAACGTTTAGAGTTAATTGTTAATATTTTTTACAAGCAAGTTTATCGATATTTTTCCGACATTATTAATAAATTTCATCTACAGATTTATCGAAGAATTTGTCAGCAAATAAAATAAATATTCTTCATATCTGCTTTTCCTATCGTTAGTGATATTTTGGCCCATATCGTAACCAATATCATCAAAGTAATATTGTCGACATCGTTATGGATAGCGTTTGGTGGCCGTGGGGTATATTTATTAGAACAATAGAAGCAAAATCAACAATTTTTAGAATTTTTGTCTGTCCGTCTGTCTGCCTGTAGTAATGCATGAAATTGAATGCAGTTTTCACCGATGTCTTGCTAGAGCTCAAACTTAAAATATAGTGAGAAAAAAATGGGAGAGTTGCCACCTGTTTAAAGATTGCAGTTTAAGTAAATTGATAAGATAAAATAAATATTGCAATATGGCTGTCAAAGGAAAGAGAAGTAGACTTACAGCTGAAAATATGTTTGTGGAGGTTGCCACATGTTTTAATTTAATTTACTTGATAAAATAAATAAAATATTGCAATATGGGTATGGGGACGTTTAGGAAAGTTTACTGCCGAAAATACTTTTGAGGAGGATCGCCACCTGTTTGAAAAATTTTATTTAATTAAATTGTTTACATATATGAAATATTACTACAGTACGGGTATCAACACAAAAATACATTTAAAGCGCAGTGAAGCACGCCGGGTATTGGCCAGTATAAAATAAATATCCTTTATACTATATGCTTTTCTTATCGTCTGCGACATTTCGGTGCATCTATTAATCAATATCATTATAGTTTTTAACATCAATTATATTGTCGACATCGTAATCGATATCGTTTATTGCTCGTTTCGACAAACAAAACTGGCATGTTCGCTTAATCGACTTCGATAAATTTAATTACCAACAGTATTAAACGTGCAAGATCATTAACTTCATCTACAAATGTATCGATAAATTTTTCAATATATAAAACAAATGTCGTACATTTTCCTTATCGTAACGACATGCGTATCGATGTCATAGTCGGTACTATTAAAAATAATTCATCAATATATCTATCCACATATTTATCGATAAATTCAAGAATGCAAAACTAAATTTTCCCTGCAGGGAAACGAGCTTTCCTTTCTCTTTGAGTGTACATTCATATGTAGATAGTATGTAGGTATGGGCAATACTTCCTCACTTTGATTGCCAGTCTGCCTGCCCGCCGGCAACATGCCACATTTTTTTGAACTCTTCCAACTGTCTTTTACAATTGTCGCTGTCGTTTCCGTCTTCAAGCTCGATTAAGTGCCTGAACGACGATAACTCCGAAAGGGAGTACCGAATTCCTCTATCTTCTTCAGCGCCTCATACGCTACCTGACTTCAATGGACCTTACGTTTTCATACATTTATAAATTTCGTACAAATATGCACGAACTCATACATACATACATATATGTATATATGTGTATGTATATGCAATAAATAAGCGAATGCAAGCCAATTACGCTCCAACAGCGCTTGCAGCTTTTAACTTTCATATGGCGTGACTGTTTAACTGACTAGCCGTCAATTTGTCTTTCTGGTTGAATGAAAAATGAAAAATGAAAAAAGACAACTTTAGAAGATGAAAATAAATAACAGTTGAACACACATACTTACAAACTTTTGTCTACAACAGTAGCAATTGATGTTGAGTAATTGTGAAATTGTCTAAAGTCAAGTATGATGCGAACGCAGCTTGAACCAATGCATGCAAGTTAAGAAGAGAATGGAAGACGGAAATTCCATCCAAAATAAATTAAGAAGATATTCTTCGAGTTAGTCCTCTCATTTATGGAAACTCTCAGATATTGTTAGAATTAATAATGGTCTGCAATTTGAACGGAACTAAAAGCGTTTAGCTGAACGTTAAACACTATAACCGCTTCAGTTTTGCAGGCATCCCAAATTTAGACACACATGCATATATGTATGTACATATATGGAATATATTCAACTGAAAAAATTCTGTTGGCAGCTGGTACATTCTACTTTGAACTGCTCCGCCGGTATTTCGGTGGCTAGATGGGTTCCCTTGTGTTAAAGTTACATTTCTTACCCTATTAGCTGAAATACAATGCCGGCGAACGGCGAACTCACCACAGCGAAATTCGCGCTGTCAAAATTTGAACACCCGCAAGCATATGAAATTGAACACAGCCAAAGCGAAATGCGAACTTCGCTTGGCGGCGTTTCATGGCGATAGATTTATTTCTATCGCTCTGCTGGGCGATGACAGCTGTGCGTGCCAAAGGTGGCCGTATTTGTTTTGTGCTTTCAAAGTTTAAAAAGAAAACAACCTAAACACGATTTTTTTTTTGTTGTTTGAAAAATATAGTTGTGGATTCGTTAAATCTGGCTTGAAACAAATTATTTATAATAATCTTTCTTTGTTTTACATTTATATTTGTTATCATTTCCTCATTTCTAAATATGGTTTAGTTTTTTCTAAATATGGTCACCCAAATTATAAAGGCGACCAAATGGGATCAGCTGTTTTCGCTACCGCTCTAATTCTGTTTAAGTAGGCGAAATAGTTGGGCGAACGGTGAACGACAGCATCGCCCAATTCGGCGAAGTTTGCCGTTCGCCGGTATTGTATTTCAAGCATATCTTGGTCGAGTAGAGAGAACCTGAGCTTCGTAACTGTGCATGGCTCTGCGTTCTTCTTCATATATCAAGTGTACTCCAGATGTGTGGTACAGCTTTCCATCTCAAGCCCAAGCCAGGAAGTACTTGGTCAGCATCTGGTCTTCGTTTTGCAAAACATTCTCTGGCGCTTTCAGAAGGCACCGCGTTATTGTAGAGACCTACCGTTGTCCTCCTGCCATACCCAGGCTACTAATAGGCCTGAACAACCGCCGACTAGGCCTAAGTCTACGTTCCCGCGAGGGCTCCGGCCATGAACCGGTAGCGGAAAAGACGCGCCTAGTGTGAACACTGAAAGGAGTCCTTGTAAAGGGGGCTGCCATAATCCTGTACCCATCGACCAGGACACTTATCATCAAAATCAAAATCGAAGTTGCTTTGGTTCTGGCGTTGCATTATTTTGAAGTAATTTCTGATATTATAAGCAATGTAGTTTTGTGGCACAATCCGTAGAGCTGAATGATTGAATTTTCTATTCCTATTTCCTATTACATTCATGGGGTAAATATGGTAACTGGAAATTTCGTGAGGTAGAGCGTCAGACTCCTCGCGGGGAAGAAGCTAGCTTGATCGGGCAGAAAGCCCTTTACTTTCAAGCACAGCTCTTCACTGCCATTGCCGGATGTCGATATCGTACGCATATGAGATAACGAAAACTACTACTGGTGGCTCGGTAAGCTGTGCGTCTGGGCAACACTATACAAGTTAAATTTCCGTGGATTCATTGCGAGTTCGTTTTAGGATACCACCTGTAAAGTTCGACCGACTTTTGATATTTTATCAAGAATGTTTACTGTAGTTTTCGACCACTCAGACCACTCGAACATTTTGAGTCCCTGTGGAAGAGCATGGAAGTCTTAAAGGGCAATTCTGGCTAAGATAGTTGCAAGTGCTTCGTAGGAAAATTGAAAGACATTAGGTAACCTAGTTTGAAGGACTGTGGTGAGTTGAAAGACAGTTGCCCTGCTAAATGCATCTGTATTGTCAAACGTTTTCGAAAGCTTTTGACCAGTCCAACAGGCATTGTCTAATTGCTGCTTATTTCTATGCTGATTTGGATGGCCTCATGAAATTAGATATGCCGAACTTATTTACGTTTCAGTTGTGCACCCACAAGATATAAAAATTAGTTCGGAATTGTAAGTTTTCCTAGCGACGGTCCCTGCCTAACCTAACCTAAAATTGCTGCCCCAGAAGAGCGTCTAGCTTTAGCTGGGTGGCTTTAGAGCACGAAAAATTCTTTAAAAATATTTGTTATTCGAAATTCTAATCAAAACTGTATTGATTGAAGTTCTTAAATATCTTTTAAAAACGATATAAAATTTTTTTTTTACCAGAAAACGCTTCCCACTAAATACACAAAATGCATTTCCACTAAACGCAGAAGCACAAAAGATATGTAAGCTCCCAATAATTACAAACAATTTTATTACCATTTAAAAAAGGCTGTAATTTTTCCACCGTTTCTGCGTAAAGCCATAAAGCCACTAATGAACAGTGCAAAATGCCGAAGAATTGTTTGGGAAATAAGCGAAATCGTTTTGCAGTTGGCCATAAAAAAACATCTACTAAATACTTGTGAACTCGCAACCAAAAGAATGCGGAAAGATTTGAAGCAACAACAACTTGTGTTGCATCGATAAGGCCGCATGCTAGACAATAAACCGGCTGCAGCAGCAGCAGCAGCAAATGTGGCTACCACAGTCAACCTAATAAAAATATTGCAACAGCAGCAAACAGCACAAGACTTAATGCAAACACTTGCACATGCATATACATTAGGGTGCATTACTCTTCATAGAAAAAAAAAGTCGACACTCATTTTCCATCGGATTTATAAGACAGCCGCCAAAATATTTCGGAAAAAAATGAAGACTTACGTGAGCTGAACCGAATTTAAAATATGTACCTCGAAAAATTGTATTATTTTGATTACGTTTATAAAATTTTAAACTATTTTTTGCAGTCTTTATAAACTTAAACTCTTCATCTCTGAACTGACTTTACCGAAAAAATATTTTTTTAAACTAATTTTATCGATATATGTATATATTCATATATGTATATTCATATTTTTCCGTAATATTTTCACCGAAGTCACAAAATGTAATGCATTTTATGAAAACATTTTATTTTTTTTTTTTTTTTGATGGAGTGTGATGCACCCTAATGTACACATACTATGTTTAAGAACGCGTGTATTTAGTTGGAAAGCAAGCGCACAAATGTGCCGCGAGCAGCAATCGACCATTTAATTTCTGGCCACCAACACAAACAAAAAAAAGCAATAGCTGCAACACATTGCAGTCATAGAATTTCATTTAAACGCTGGCACTGCGTTTTTCATTGCATTGCTATAGCTTCTTTCATTCTTCTCTATTATTGCCTTGTTGCGAATAAAGCGAACTTGCTTGAATAGTTTCCTGTTTTCTGTTGCCCATTTTCAGTTATTGTAAGTGCAGTGCAGAAAATTCGAATTTGTGTAGACTCGATGCACGGCACTTGATGTTGAATTCTTATGCCACGGCATTCACTTTTGCTGTTGCAAGTTTCTTTGTTTTCTTTTTTGTTTTTTGATTTCACAATCATAAACATCTATTAATGCGCCTAATGTCAGTGTGCTGAGTGTGCTGATGCGTCTATCTGCTTTGTTGCCTAATATTTAGTACTAAGCAATGTGCGAATAGCGCAGCATTTACAATTGTAAAAATTATCGCGAACATTTCTTCGCCTATTGCTATCGCGGTTGTTCGACAACATTCGGTATTCATTTTGTCTAGCCGCCGCATGATGGCTGCGTACTTATTTGTGTATCAATGTTGAGGAAAACTGGTTACGTTTTGTGGAATGTTAAATAGCTTAGTTGAACGTCTCATGGCAATGAAGTTCTTGCAGCAGCTGCCGGTATTGCAACATATCGTTTCGACTGGTGTTTGGGGTCTAAGCCAGTTTGTAGAAGAACAAGTTGTTACAACTAAAGATCGAACGAAAGCTTAATCACTGCATCCATATGCGTCAGTGTGGTAATTTCGCGCACATATTTTATACCTTTGCTTTGGTACTGTGGGTCGGCAGTGACCACCAAATGGCTTCTCTAACGCTCTTGGAAGCCATACCAAGATTAAGAAAAACAAGTAAGAAAGTCTAAGTTCGGGCGGAGCCGAACATTAAATACCCGGCGCAAGTATTAAATATATGTTTTCCACCTTTCCGAAAGCTACCGCTACATGATAAGCCNGACGGACGGACGGACGGACGGACGGACGGACGGACAGACAGTCACCGCTTAATCGATTTCTCTTTTCATTCTGATCATTTATGTATACATTTGTCTATATCTATCTCGATCCGTTTTGCCTGTTACAAACAACCGTTATGTGAACAAAGTTATAATACCCTTGTGCACAAGTGCGCTCGGGTATAAAAATTGTAAAATACCGAAATATGTACTTTGATCAAAGAAGCAGCATGGCGACGCTTTCGAGAGTATAAGGGGATAGGGCCAAGCTGAGTATAATTCATTCAGAATCTGAGGAGGATTCACTCAAGTTGCTTGTTAACACTAATTTTGGGGGAAACTCTGAGAAAGTGGGATATGGTTGGAATCACTACATAGCGAACTCAAATTTCACAGGAGCTATAATGTCACTGGCGTTAAAGTCATTTATGCCTTATAAAAGTCCGAGTTCTGAAGGAGTTTTCATTCCAAAATCTGAAAGGCGAAGGCACGTTTACGGTAATGATTTTCGTCCACGATCAGTTTTTTAGCTTCCCTTGTTCTCAAAACGTTGATGAGTTGGCGATGTTCCAAATGGAGCATGTCTTTCACTCCTGTTATCTGCTTCTCGGAGAGACATATCGTTCTAGTCCAAGCTTTTTACTCTGGGAGTGGTCCGTGTGATCTTATTTTACTGTTCCCTGGTTTCGTGGACAACCTTACGTAACCAATATCATCATAAACATAGGTCATAGGTCAGTTCGTGACGACACAAATCAACAACTTATATGCTGACAACTTAATCTACAGATGCTCTCTATCTGATTACAAACCTATTGTATCTATGTCTGCTGTAAGACTCAGAGAAGTAGGCATACGGAAAGACAAATCATTTCATTTACCTCTGTATAGCCGGCGAATAATCTGATGGCAGCTCTGTTTAAGAGGTTAATGTCCTTTCTACTGATAGCTAAAAGCCTGGACTGCCTAAAAAGTATCAAAACACTCCTTGGCTATTAGAGGGGACCCTCATGGCCACTTATCTGCCTAAAAAGATAGCTAAGAAAGCGATTTTCTAACTCTTTTTAGGGTTTTCTTTCTGGCAAGTCATGACTTCTAGCATTTACATCTGTAAAATTGTGGGTAATCTCGCAATTTCAATAGAAACTTTAGTTCTGTGTCTATCAAAACCCTTAAAACTACGGTCTTCCATCCTTGGCGCGTCTGTGTATTATTGCACACATCTGGGATCCAGAGGAACAAGCCCTTTGCCACGGAAGATATTTTTTAGCAGCACTCGTCACATATTCGTAGCTGCAACTCTCTCGAGATTGCTGCTGATGAAGCAAAATATGAAGTGGAGTCCTTCCTAGAAGCTATTGTAGAGCCGCAATTGAACAAGTTCGCAATGTTACTGTAGACGAGAGTTCCAACTCTGCCTCATATCCAAGGTTATACTATGACAACTGACCTCGTCAGATATCATAAATATCTACAATAAAAAATAAAAATATAAAAATAGCCGCTGAGGTGAAAAGGAAAGAAGGTGTTAAAGAAAAAAACATCCACAGTTTTCTAAACAAGGAGTCGCATTTGCCAATCGTTGCAATAGACCAGCTTGCATACCTTGCATACACACACAGGTACATATAACCGGATTTCTCTATTTGTCATTGAAACACGGCGTACTTGAAATTAATTTTGTCTTGAAAAAAAAAAACGTATAATTAATTTTTGAGAGTAAATGAGGCAATAATTTAAGTTACGTGTTGCAACAACATCATATTTCCTATTAAAAATTATTTCAAAAAAAAGTAAATAAAACGATTGCAAGAAAAAAAAAAACTAATTAAATAAGTGCAACTATCGCATGCTAAGGTAAAATGGGGACTATCTCGCTTTGCAACGATGCGCACAAAAGTAATTATGCGCCCAGCGCCTTTGGGATGCGCTGATTGCTAGCAGAACCCAACACAAACAGCCACAATTAAAAATAATGAAAAGTCGTAAATATGAAAACAAAAACTAAAAGAATACCAGATAATGACCGTCGGACACTTGATGCGACCTCGGTGCAAAGAGTTCAAACAATGATGAGAAATGTAGCCTCTTGGACCTGAT